>NW_025999949.1:31147544-31177104 GCF_001458135.2 Marmota marmota marmota
AGGAGGAGGAGGAGGGGAAGGAGAAGGAGGAGGAGAAGGAGAAGGAGAAGGAGAAGGAGAAGGAGAAGGAGAAGGAGAAGGAGAAGGAGAAATGCTGATTGAGACCCAGGGGATCACACAGTGGGTGCGCTGAAGAAGGACGCTACAAAAACCAACCATAGTCTTGTGACCAGTTGCAGAAACAGGAACCCAAGCAGCTGTGCATGTCTTCCTTGGGTATTCAGCAAACAGAGCTTATTTTTTCCTTTTCTTTCCCCTACTGTTTTGTATGAAGACAGTAGCTGATGCTTAATTTACCCCTCAGAGCCCAGGCCCCCAGGCCAGACGGGTCTCACCCAGCCCTGTAAGATCTGGTCTTGAGAAGTTTGGGGTAAGGGAGGCACTTTGTGGCCCTTTGTCAGGGGAAGGTGGGAGTGTTTCTTTTGAATAAGAGGCTGTGCTTTTTCCTAATGTGAGTGGAAAATGCCATCAGGAGAGAGTTAGAAACCCACAGAAACGTGAGAATTGACGCTGAGTAGCCAAGGAAAAGGCAGTCCTGGTCCTAAACCTGTTTAACTGGGGCTCCTTCCTCCGTGCCTCTTGCCACACTTGGCTAGTCCCCTGGTACCTCCCTTGGGATCCTGGCTGGCCTTTGACTTGCTCTGTCCAACTGAACACAGTGGGCGTGATGCCATGTGGATTTTAGGAATGAGCCTTGGGAAGGGTGGGCATTTCTCTTTCCACCGTCTTGGGATCCAGCTGCCATATGGGATATCTGCCCACCTTGGACCCTGCTGTGGGCGAGTCCAGACATAGAGGAAAACCAAGGAACTCGGCCACCATGAGAGCCAAAGCAAACAGCCTACTTGGGTTCCTGGCCAACACCCAATACTAATTCCCCAGGCACATGAGCAAGTCCTCGGGTGGTGGTGGCCTCCTGCATCCAGCGAGCCAGCCTCGCCCCAGCAAGGAGCAGAGCCCTGGAGCTGGGCTGGTTGAACCCAGGCCCAATTCTGCAGAAAAACAACAAGCAAATAAAGCAATATATGTTCTTAAAAATGTCATTTTAATTGCACACATTTATGGTGTACAATGTGATAATTCCTCACATGGACACAGTGAGTAATGATCAAATCAGGAGAGTTAACATTTCCACTTGGGAGTTTGGAGGAACATGTGATACTTGTACACATTCATGAGGCGCAGTGTATTTCGACTCATGTGTACCCTACGTACTGCTCACATCAGGGCGAGGAGCGCGTCCATCTTCCTATCTTTGTTTTGGGGCCGGCTCCTCAAGCTCCTCCATATGTGGAGGTCGCTGTGAGCGCTGTGCTGTGGGGGAGGTGGGGGGTCTCCAGGCCCAGGCCTGTGGGAGGACGTTGATACAGCCCACTGAGGAAGCCCCTTCCCTGCTGGCTTTGCCTGGCCAGGCAGAGTGTGGCCAGCGGGGTCCCCGAGAGGCAGCAGGGAGGGGAAGCCTGGGGGGCATGGCAGGCAGAAGCTCTTCTCTGTGGTTCCGGCTCTTCCTGGAAGGACCTTCTGAGCTTCGACTTTGCCAGGTGTTCCCCTGCCACCTTCCTTTCCCCTTTCCCTCAGCCCCAAACAGGGAGTGGCTCCTGCCGTTTCTCATCCCAGTCCCTTTTTCTTAGTTCTTCCATTTCCTTGTGGTTGATGCCCACGTTTTCTTCTCTGAAGGAATAAGTAATTTCTGTTTTTCTGGTTGGACTCTGGACACATCATCCACTGCATAAATAAACTCCCTCTGGTCTCCTCTGCTTCTCCTTCTCTTGCTGTGCTCCACGTCCCATCACAGTACAGATCGGTCAGTCCCTGGGCCCTCCCGGACGCAGCTCTCCTCAACACTGGCTTTGCCTCAGGGCCTTTGCACTGGCTGTTCTCTGCCTGGGACAAGCTTACCCCAGCTGAGTGTGCGGCTGGTTCTCTCAGCTCCTCCAGGCTTCTGCCAGGCGCCCTTCCAGGGAGGCACCCCATGTCCCTGCTTAAATACCCCCCATCCGGCCCCCCTTAGTCCTCTCAGTCCCTTTATGCTGCTTCTACTTCCTTTCCCCCACAGGCTTATCACCTCTGAGCACCCGCAGCCTCCTATTCAGTGTGTCTGTTTTCTATCGTCCCTCTGTCCCTTCTACAAAACGTCCCCTGGTCTCTTGACTCTGTAAGTCACTGACCTACCCACGTGCCTCCAACAGGGCTGGCATCGTTTGGCATCATGGTGAGCATTCCACAAGCATTTGCCATGGAAATAGATCAATGTCGGAAGGAGAATCGCCACACCCAAGTCAGAGGAATGCGACCCAGAAGTCTGAGACCCCAAGCTGCTCCCTGCCCACCCCTCTCTTTACCAGCCTCTCTTTGGGACCTCACCAACCTGGTTGAAAGCTCAGAGCTCCAGGGGACTTCAAAAGCCCCAGGTTGTTTTACATATGTCACTAACGTCATCTGTCACCATATCCCATATCGCCAACGCTGCCGCTGAGTTTTTGGTAGGCAAATAGAAATGTCGAAGGAAACAGTGTTCTTTATTACAAGGTTTCCCAGAGCACTTAGTAGGCCCACGAGTGTTGTGAATTTCCAAGAGGGACTTGTGTGTTCCCTGAAGGTAGTGACCACAGAAGCCTTTTTCCTATGAAAGTCCTGGGGAGGCACACACTGGATGAGGGTCTCCTTGCTAAACTCACAACCATAATAACTCTAATCACCACACACTGGACTCTGAACACTTGTCTCAGTCGCTAACACGGAGGGTGATTCTGCCTTCCTATCAGCTCTTCCTTGATTTGATCCCGACTCCTCAATACTAAATTCCAGCGATCAACTGCAGATTATCTCTTAGTCGTCGCCAGTTCAATTCCAGCCCTGAGAAGACGTCAAGATGGGGAACACGGGGAGGTGCACTCCAATGGGACTCAGACAGCCTGGCCTGTGTCCTGGTTGGTCCCAGGGATGCCTGGGAGCAAGCCACAACACTCCTGAGCCCCAGTTTCCCTTTTGTTAACTGAGCTATTTGGTTCAGTTGCGGTGTTCAGGAAGATCAGGCTCCTGTGTGACAAGGAGCAAAGGAGGCACTGTCCCCGCCTGCCCAAGGCGCTCTGTGGCCCTTGCCTGCTCTACAGCACCTGACCTGTCTTGTTTACTCCCTGCTATGGCGTGGATGGTGAGGCACCAAGCACCCTGTGATGAAGGCCTGGTCCCCGTGGTGCTCAGGTCTCAGAGGGCCTGGGACCTGTGAGAGGGAAGTCCTCAGGGGTGGAGGAGTGTCCTCCAAGGGGATCTAGTCTCTCGCTCTCTTTTCTCCTCAGTGATTTTACTGTCATACACTCTTGCCATGATGTACTGCCTCACCACAGGCTCAAGGAAACAGTGCCAATCAGTTATGGACAGGAACCTCCAAACCATGAGCCCAAATCAATCTTTTCTCTTTATCGTTGTTTATCTCAGGTATTTTGTTATAGTGACAGAAGGCTGATTAACACACCCACTATATGCCAGGCGCTGTCTTCATAGTCTGTCATAATGCCCACAAAAGCCAGTGACCAGTGCTTCCAATAAATCAGAGTAATGAAGCGAGACTGCCCTGGGCTCTTTATTCTGTGAGGTTGCCAGCTTCAGTGCCCTATTTATAACTGTGCCCCTCCACACACATACACACACACCAAAGTGTTCATTAGGACTGAAAAACAAGACCTAACAAGGGCTAAATGACCTAAGTGAAGGGATTTAGAGGGAGTGAGAGGATCTGTTCCAAAGGAGGCCATGAGACTGGCACCTGGAGGGCCTCCTCTCCTCTGCCAGAGCATTTCCATTTGTAATGAGAGGTGGGTCCCCCAAGGCTGTCTGTGAGTCCACAGCCCAGAGGTAGAAAGCCAGTTGGATCTTCTCAGTTGTTTAGAGCTCAGGCCAGAACAGTGGCCAGAGCCTGTCCTTCTCCAAGAGCTGCCTGGAATCCCCAAGAAATCACATAAAGCCAGTTCCTCCTGCAGGACGGTCCACTTGGAATTTTTCACCTTTTAAGGTGGTGCAAAAGTGCAATACATGCAATAGAAACTGCACTTTTAATTTTTAATTTGGAGCTTTCCCGGGCTGGTGATATTTGGGATGGCATCTTCTCGCTGTGCTGTGCAGTGGTGGTCAGCCGCAGCTCCCGTCAGTCCGGAAGGCACAGGGGAAATGAGGTACACACTGCAGTACGCAGGGCAGCCGAGCCATTCTTCTGGTGGCTAGGTGGATCACAGGCTTTCTCACTTCCAGGTATTTTAACTTACAGTGGGTTTCTGGGAACACGCCTTATCATAAGACCCGGCCATGGAGACTGGAAATCCAGCACCTATCTGCTTAGTCTGTCCCTCTACATGTGGACAGCAAGTGGCTGAGCCCATCTGCAGTAGCGAAGGGACAAAGCATGGGCACAGAAACAGTTTGACCTACAATATCTCTAGGTCTTTGCACCTCTCTGAATCCTGCAGGTGACCTCAGATGCATCTAGAAATGACAGTCTGACAGTATCCAGTTGTGCTCATTTGGAAATTACAAATAATGTTATCCCCAAATATTAAACTCCAAATAGAGACTTTTTTGATTCTCTTTTCCAAAACCTGAGTGAGGTTTTAACCAAGAAAGATGTTACCTGAGATTGGAGGTGGCAAGAATTGCAAATGTCACTTGAGGGCCTGATGGGAGGGTGATAGGAGGGGCACCCTGTCCTAAAAGGGGTCATCTTTCAATTGTTGGTGCTATTTTTCCCAATCATATCAGGCACGGGGTTTGGATTTGCGACTCAGCACTTGCCAGGTGCAATGAGATGGATCTCCCTGACTTTGGTTTAGCCCATGTTTTAAGGGTTTAAGTTCAAAATTGCTTCTCGGGTCCTGAAACTCCTGACAGCTTTCTCCACCTAAGAGTGTCAGCCCAGGGACCCAGGGCATGCTGTGGCTCTACCAGGGTCTGTACCAACTCCTCAAGTTTCTGGTTAGTTCCTTACACTGATGCTCTTGTTCCAAAGACAGGCAGGGCCACTTGATCAGTTCGCTCTTAACCACCAGGCCCAGGAAGGGCCTCAGAACCTTTACCAACATTATGCTCCAAGAAACCACATCAGCCATGTCCTGGCCATCCTTGACACAGGAATGTCCAACCTTCCTTCCTGTGCAGGCAAGCATTTCAAGTCCATGAAAGGAGCCTCCCTCATCCGAGAGAACGGAGTCCCTGGATTTTCCTCTCACCGTATCAGTGCTAGCTACTTTTTTTCTAAACATGGAAATAACAGTTTAGAATTGTGCCTAGAGTGCCCTTACCACAAGCCATCCATCCCAATGTACTTGCACCGAAGGTCACCTGTAGAATAATGTCTGGGACGCTCCCTCTGATGGAAAATCCATTATAAAGACAGAGTCCTAGGTAGGACATCTTAATGACTAAATCCCAGCTGCCTTTACAACCAAACCTGTTAATTGGCTTCCTCAGAGACCCCCCCTCTCTGGGTGCCGAGGAAGGTTTCTGCCTGGCCTCCTTGTGTGAAGGGCCCCTCACAACCCCGAGTACTAATTACCCTCTAGAGGAAGGGGAGAGAGACCCCAACCAGCAGCTGCCTCTGTGATCTAGGTCACCTCCCTGAAGCTGGCCCTTGGTATTTCAGTTTCCTCAAGCTCATTATTAGGAGGAACCTGCGAGCTCTTGATCAACCAGCACCACATAAACACGACACTTGGTGTTCATGGCTTTTCCGAGCCCTCCTCTCAAAGAGCAAGTGGCAAATGATAGCAAAACAAGTGGATGAGAAGAACAACGTCTTGAAGGAAAAAAGATGCGCAGGAGAAAGCAGTTATGGCTTTATGACATGTGTTGGGTCATTAGGTAATTTTTATGTTAGTTTCTTAAAACCCCAGCCATGGTTTTACCCATGCTCCTCTGGGTCAGGAATTTAGACTGGACTTAACGGGAAAGCTTTATCTTTCTTCCACATGGTGCCAGCTCAGCAGCTTGTTGGGGCTAGAAGATCTAAATCAGCTTCACTTGACCATCTGAGGTCTCAGTGCCAGTTATTAGTTAAAAGTCTCACACCATCTCTACCAGGTTTTTCTCTCCAGGTGGTCTTTGGCTTCTGGAGGAGTCAGGCAAAATAAAATACCTGAGGTTGGGTAATTTATAAAGAAAAGAGGTTTATTTAACTCACAGTTCTGGAGGCTGAAAGCTCAAGAAACATCAGAGAGCCACATCTGGCAAGGGCTTCATACTGTGTCACAGATGCCATCATATAATCAGAGCACCTGTGAGAAAGGTGAGTGGCACTTTTGAGAGGGAGAGAAGGAAAGATAGAGTGCAAGAACAAACTGCAAAAGTCAAACAGTCTCTATAACAACTTGCTCTCGAGGTGACCAATCCAGTCTGCAAGCCCTAACCTACTCTCATGAGATGGGCATTATTATTAATTCCTTCCAAGGGTGGTGCCCCCAATGACCTCACCTCCGCTAAGCCCATCTCTGAAGGTCCCCCCACCTCTCAACATCATTGTGTTGGGAACCAAGCCTCCTGCACATGGAGCTGAACCATAGCCGTTTCTCATCAGCCACGATCTACACTCAGCCCTTTTGCAGAGCAGCTGGCTTTTCGGTGTATACACAATTCCCAAAACTTGCCTGTGCACCCTCCCCATAGCATTAGTCTGAGGAAGAACATCAAGAAGTCATTGGCTCTCATAGCTGTGGTACGGAAAAGGAGTCTCTGGTTTCACCACTGTCACTGGGATCTGATGACTCCTACCTCAGACTCTCTCTCTTTCAGATGTGCAAAGTTACTAGGACGCTTAGGCTGGGAAAGCATGGGTACCTTTCATTATTTTTCTGTCTCTGGTATGAGTTAGAGTAGAAGTCTCAGTGTGTCTCAGTGTGAGATTTCTTCTAATCTCTCCTGGTACACAGCATTACGAGGTGTAAACCATATGTCAATTAGGAGCCCACCCTTCAAATCATGCCCACATGCACTGCCTTAGTTTATCTCATTACCCACCTAGCTACAGACTCCAACAGCTGCTCCGTTCCCCCTGAAGAATCCACTTGTACTCAAGCACTAGTGAGTAATGGCAATGTGGACTGACAATTATGGAGTCGGGGAGTGTACCTAACACCACCCTCAGCAAAGTTAAGGAAAAATATGTAGCTCCTCTGAGACATTTCTGTTTTACAATTCCCTTGTCTATAAGGTCTCAGGGAGATTTTTCTCCTCTCCTGTTTCCTCCTGTTACACCCAGGCTCTGAGGGTCCTCTCTCATCTCTGCCAGGCATTGTCAGGTATTTCAATTCATTTTGCCTCTGTCATCCAAAGCCATTCAGTCCCTTCCTCCCAAACACTTGACCCTTCTCAGTAAAACATTTCTGTTTTAAGAACAAAGCCCATGAACACTGCAAGACAGGGAGAGAAGAACATTCTGACCCTGTTCCAGCCACCTACCCGCCATGACATCTCCCTCAAGTCAACACAGTGACAATAGCACCAAGGGATGCCACCAGAAGCCAGGCCAGGGGCCCAGGAGCTCTGGACATAAATACGATGTACGTCAGACACCGTGCTTGTCACTAGCACGAGGGTGACGAACACACGTCTGGGTGGTTTCTCATCCTGACACGTGGACGTGGACTCACAAGTGGAATCACACACAGGAGTGTGTCGATAGTAGGAAAAAGTGTTGTGAGAGGACGTGGGACAAGTTCCCTTCTCCAGCAGGAGAAGGCCACAGGCTGAGATCCGAAGGATGAAGAGGGGTCTTCATCATGCTCTTGACTTCATCCTGCCCTCCACGGAAGGCTGGACAAAGAGCACGGCAGGTTCCGGAGAGAGAGCGAGAGAGCGAGTGTGGGACCGTGCTCAGGGGGAGGCTACAGAAAGGCCTGAGCTGGCCACGTGGGGCTTCGTGGGCAGGGTTCCTTCCCAGGCCCAGCCAGGGAAGGAAGGCCACTTCGGGGATGGAAATAGGAGCTTTTCGTGAGCACACTGCCCACACAGGTGGGAGGCCCTGGGAGTGGACATCTGGAGAGGGGCATGGAAGGATCAGAGAATCTGTCCTTGAAACACCAGTCAGTGGTCCATTCCCACAGAAATCCTGAGGGGAATCCAACATTGCAAGTGAGCCAGGCCCTGAGCAGAATCAAAGGGACCAGCAGGACAGGTCTCTGGAGCTGTCCCCAGCAAACAGCAGCATGTGTGGAGCTGTGGCCTTTGGAGCGACAGCCTCCTGCCTCGATTGACCACAGCTGGGAGGGTGAATGGGTGCAGAGGAGTGTGGGTAAGTGCGACTAGCCCCTGCCTGTTACCACAGGACACCACACCTCTGAACACCGTGACTCTGCTTTCCTCCCGCCCTCAGTGCCTTTCTTGTCAGACCCTAACCCAGGAAAGACCCTAACGGAGGAAAGCGGACCTGGGAAACAGAGCCTCCAAAACCTCCAAGAGAGGGCTTGAACTTTGTGCCCACAGAAAGGAGAGCACACACACACACACCCTCTACCAATCCAGAGCTTGGCAGAGACACCAGTGCTTCTACCCTGTGCCGTATCTCTAGCCACCATTTTCCTATGGTGATGACCACTAACAGAGTTCCTAGACCCAGGTCCTCCAGGTCTCCCTGCTTCTGCTGGATAACTGTTAGGGTCCGTAAACAAGTCAGGATGGCGCCTGGCATTTTGCCAGAGGGAGTGGTTTGTGAAGTAACGCCAGCAAGCCATTAAGTGTGGAGATTCCTTAATGACTGACTGCTGTATCTAGTTTATGTTAATTGAGTTAAGCTGTGTGTAATTAAGATGATGAGGATTCCTTGATGGCGATTGATGTATCTGGATGATGTTAATTGAAACAAGCTGTGTATAATGAGTTAGGTATAAATACCTCTGCTGTCCGACAATAAAGTGGCTCCCGCTGTATCAACCTTCACAAGTTGCTTGTCACCCCCCCGGTTATTTCGCCCAGTCAGACTGCGGCAGATAACTGGGAGTATTACGTATTCTGCTCTTGAGCATCTTAGTTCCTCTCTGTAGTTACAAATGCCAGTCCCCACCCCAATCCTCAGAGGGTTAGAGGTCAGAGGGTTGGAGGCAGGATGCCCATGACTCTTTCCAGGAACTCACTGTAGCTTTAGGAAAAGGTCCAGAAATATCTGCTGAAGGAACAGACCTACCATTTCCAGGATCTTCCAACACTTATAACTGTCTTCTTATTCAAATGTTTGTCTACTGAAAATAATAAAGTAATAATGTCCAATATTTATTGAGTACTTAATATGGGCCTGAACGAGGCTGAGTGCATTTTAACCATTATATATTTTATCTTCACATTAATCAATGAGATGGATGGACACTGTCTGATCAATTTACAAAAGGTGACACTCACATGCATATGAGAACTGTCACCAGGCAGTGTGAAACAACAGAGAAACCTCCTGCTACATACATACATACATACTACACACTAAAAGAAACGATGGGTAGAGCACGATAGTTTAAGGAGCTAAAGTACATGCACATAACTCAGTTTCTAAGTGAGAGAGTCCCCAAGTGCCAGGAACAAAGAGGGAGCTGACAGCTTCAATGGGAAATGTGAACTCTCGTCCTGTGGCAGCAGACTGTATTGAGTTTAGACAAATGACCAATGTTCATGGGCTTGGATTTCGACTCACAGGGGCATGGGAGATGAGGTCTAAATGCTGTGGTAGGTGGAAAGCTGTAACTGTAACTGCATAAAACCAGAACCATAAAAAACTAGAACTCTTAATGAAAGTAGAATTAGAAAAATTCTAACTACCAACTCTGGGAAATTACGAGAAGTTTCTCTGTACCCAGGGCTCTGTGGAAATAAAATATCCAACCCTTCATTGCATATGGGGCTGGAAACAGAACTACATACTGTAAATAGTTTAGAAATCTCAATCTAACAACTTATTATACAAAGTGAGCCCTAGTTCGTAGCTCCCACGAAGCCCTTGACAGAAGCCAAAACAAGGTGCTTGGAAGTATAGATTCACTCCCCAAACACATGCGCTTCCCACAAGACAAAAATTTAGCCTTATCTGAAAATGAATTCACAAAACACATTTACAAAATATATGGAAAAGTGACTCGACACAAGAGAATTTTAATGACCATGATCACCAGGGGAACCAACACTTCCAAGATTTTGAGACAACCAAATAGTCCAAAAGGGAACACAAAATGAGATATTTTAAAAAGTTTTAAATAACTAAACAGAAGGAGACAGTACAGCAGTATAAGGCAAGACCAGGTTATTTCAAAAGATAAGGACATCGAAAGACCAGACATTAAAACTGAGCTGTTGAAATTAAAAGTCCAATGGATCAATTCAGTATCAGACTAGATACAGCTGAAGAGAGGACTAGTGACCAGAAGGTCAACCTGAAGGACACAGTGAAGGCAGCCAAGGGAGGAAGCATGAAGCATCATGAGACCTGGTGGACATGGCGGGAAAAGCCACCATTTCACTGGTGTGGCTTGTAGAAGCAGAAAATAAAGAAATGGGGGGGGGGCACTATTCAAATTTTTAGCTGTGAATTTTCCAGAGTGGAAAAGACATGGTCCTCAGAACAGAGTTCAAGGGTCAGAAAACCTCCTCAAGGTGAAATAATGAAGAAGAGACAGAATCAGATTCACATAGACTCATTCTGGATGCAGAGCTCCTTACTTTAACTGGCATGGCAGGCCACTAACATATCTTCAACGTTCTACTCGAGGGCTTAGTGCTATAACACACCTCCAATTATATCTGGCCCAAACCCTGCTATAACTCTGAAGCTATCAAGTCAGCATTTCATAAAATGCATTTAAAAACATCTGTGCCATAACATGCTCTTTCCATGGTGGCCAGGGGTGGGAGTGAAGGGGCTACCTGTGTCAAATAAGTTTGGAAAACACTATATATAGCATTTCTTTTGGTAAAAGCTTCAGAAATATTAGTGTATTGAACTTGATGGAAAGTCTGGAGTGAAGATCTCTGTTTGACTTCAGAGCCCACTTTTCCTTAAATATCAGAAACTACTGGCCTTCAGAAGATTCTGTGTCACAACCATAGGGACAACTAACTATGCAACTTGATGTGAATACTTCCACTTTTAGGAATTTCACCACCTACCAAGGCAGCCCTTTCTGTTTTCAGATAGCTGTATTAACAGAAAGTTACTTTCTATGTTGAAAAGCAACATTTCATACCCTAGCCATTGATGCCAATTATACCCATAAAGTATAAAAGAAAATGACAGCCTGGTCAAGTTATGCTGCAGTAGCAAATAACCACCAGATTTCAGTGATTTATAGCCACTACCTTATGTACACACCAGCTCCAGGTGGGTTGACCTCTGCTCTTTGATATTGATTTTTGCAGTTGCTGGAGAAGCATGCTCTACCTTGGTCCTGGGGCCAGGGAGAGACTGGGATGGAGGAACCATTCATGGTTCTTAAAGCTTGGTTGTGGCAATCACTACTTTGTCTTGCATTTCATTGGTCAAAGGGAGTCACATGGCCCAGTCAATTATGAGAGGATGAGAAGACATGTTCCTTCCAGGGGCCGGACAGCCAACTTTTGGAACTGTAATGAAATCAGCCATGTGCTCAAATCTGTTAGAAATATTTGAAGATAGTTAGAAAGTGCTCCATGACCTTATTTCCCCCAGATTATCCTGTTTCCAATACATTTTCTATTCTTCTATAACAATGATATGGACACTCTCTGGACCTCCCATCCCTGGATATGCTCAGATCACCACCACCACCAGCAGCAGCACCACCATCATCATCATCATCACTGCTAATTACAACCCTGTGACTTTGCTCTGCCCTTTATCAGCACAATCTTATAATCCTCACCATAGCACTGGGGTTAAACTTTTATTATACTCATTGTACAGATCGGGAAACCCAAGGCTCAGAGAGTTGAATAACTAACCAGATTCCCATTGCTGGTACATGGCAGAGGCTGACTGAAGATGGGTCTCGACCTCTGAGGCATGCACACCCTGCCTCCCTGAGTAGCCTCCCCTGGACACACAGGACAAGATGAAGATTAGCTGACACTTTTCTCCACTCAAGAATGTGTGCTGTGGGATGCAAATGTCCAAAAGTGAGAGAGAAAATCTGTGATTCAACCTTTGAATCAAGAATGAGAAAATGTTGGCACATCTTTCAGAAGTGCAATGTGGTCCAAGCACCTGGAAATCCACCGGTGCACTTAATGTCCATTAGAACCACCTGTGCATTTTAGGTGCAATGATCAATGGAATAATTTATGAACATGATCTGGCTGCAGATGGAAGAAAAGCTTCACCTTATTCATCATCTCTGAGTTGTAGTGACCACCTTCAGCACTGCTGAGAAAAATCCCGAGGAATCCTGGGGAAAGAGTGGCATGATCAATAAGCAACGTCGGACAGAAGAAAGGAAGAGGGAAGAGCAAGTGGTAGAAGCAGGGCTCGTTCTTAGGTCTGATGACTCTTGATGCTAAACCCCAGCACACCGCTTCCTAAAATCCGCAGAGCTCATGAAAATGTCTCACTGTTCGACTGGTTGTTTTGCCACAACATGGCCCAGTTCCAGGATCCCAACCCCTATCTGTTTTTGTCTTTCCTTAGCCCTGGCTGAAGACTCACTCCTCTCAGAACACAAATGACTACAAGGCAAGGCACCCGGTTGGACCAGATCGTGCCTCCTAAAGGTGGCAGGTTTGCATCACGACTTTACATAAATGCTCCTGGCACTGGTAGCGGGAGGCAGGCAGGAGTGTGGCTCTGCCGTGTGACAAATATAGAGCTGCTGTCCTTAAAGCTCTAACAGGAGACTAACCCTCAAGGGAGACGCCATGCAATAAATAATTTTTGCCATAACACATCCCTTCCCTTTGCATAAATTTAACACCCCGCTCTCTGTACAATATGTGATCTTCCTGCTAACTCCCCATAGACAGAAATAGTTCTGGTAAGATGTGAAAAAAAACGGGTGGCAGAAGGGAAGGGAGACACGACACACTGGAGAACTTGACTTCAGTGTTGGCTTTTCCACAATGGATATTATTTTTTGCATTCTTCACAATTAACAATGTTCGGAGGATGACGTTGATGGGGCCGGTCTTCAGTCTGATGATATCCCCAAAGTATGGAGTGAACTGTAGTTTTCGACTCTTGTGTTTCCCTGTTTGTGCAGCCAGGAGTGATCTGGCTGCTAGTCTGTTCCTTCTTTCTCTTGCCCACAGCTTTGGCCAAGGACAATTTCCCGCACATTGTGATGTCACCCAGGCACCAGGCTCAAGACCTAACCCTGCCTCAGGAGGGAGGTCTTCGGGAGGGTCTAGAAAAGCTCAGCTTTCCAGTGAGTCCATCTCTAGTTCTGTGGGTGGGTTCAGGCTGTGGTGGAACTCTGGATGAAGAGATGCAAGCACTATGAGACATTCTTCCTAGAGATCACACCACAAGATGTTTCAAATCCACCTGAAGAACTTATCCCATATTTTATATCCCCCAAACAGAACCTTCTGGAAACTGACAATCTTTAGCATGGGGCGGCACGGTGTGGTCCCTTGGACCTTCACAGCCTGCAGAGTCTTGGTGTTCTCATCTCAAGGGAGGAAGCACTGTGAGAAGAATCCCTTGTTCCTACAGAAAGAGAACTCCTGTGAGGTCGAGGACATCTGCTTCATAGTTCTGAGCTCTCGGAATTCTAATAACAGGATCTTCTTGCGTTCCTTCTCCCATCTCATGTCCATCTAGTCCTATGCCAACGGCAGGAGCCCATCCTTCTGCATCTCCAAGCTTCCAGGCAACCACCTTACCTACGTACTTCACTCCTGAAAATCAGACAATGGGAGGAGCAGGAGGAGACACACATGACCAGTTCAGGCTAGTTCCATGCATGTGTTTGATGACCAAAATGGGAGAAACCGAATCACACAGATGGAAATGGCCTTCAAGTTTCAAGTGGCAAAATCTCTAACAGGAACCTTTTTAGACAGAAAATACAGTTTACATACATGGGCCTATGTAAACTGAAAACCAATAGTACATTTACTCCAGAAAGAGGTCGATGGAGGGCGTCAAATGATGGCTTCAGGGGCAGGTCCCTCCTCATGGACTTTGGCTCCCCACATCCAGGTCTTTGCCCTTCTCTGCACTGTCTTCACTGTCAGGCCAGCTCTCCTGATGCGGTGGCAGAGTGTGCACTAATAAACAGCCCCAGGCTGAGGAAGTAGTTCCACCTGCAGGAAGCAGGACATTTCATTCCTAACTGACACAGTCCCAGGAGTGACTCTCCTTTGCCCAGTTTGTATCCACAGGTTTATCATGAATCCCAAACACATGTTTTAAGCTGGTTTTAGGTGAAGGGCTGTCATATGCAGCTAGAAGAACTGTGAGAACTCCTTCCTGATGGACTCTGGGGTTAGGTATTGTACTCAAAGAACTTAGAGGAAGGAGATCAGGTTCCCAGAAGATTCACCCGGGCCTACAGATAAATGAACCTGGAGAATAATGAACAAGACAGAACGAAACCCCAGCCCACCTCCCGTCTCTGGCACTGGCTGCCTAATGTGGTTCTGTGAGGAGTTCTGTGCCTCTTCATGTTGTTCCAGTGACTTGGGATCAAACATTTTATAGAAGTTTTCTCCTGAGTTCTGAGACCAATACCACCTTGCCTTCTACCACAATTATTCGGCATCAGAGGTAAAAAAAAAAAAATGTCTTCTGGTAACTGCTTTCATTATCTCAATGACCCAAGAAAATGAGTAGAAACACCCGTCATTATGCTTCTGCTGCAGTCCTATGACCCATATGCCCCTCTTGTTCTTCAACCCCTGTCTGGATCACATGTTCCCATTATAGTTCAGTCTCCTGTCCTGCTATGTTAGTCCTTTGGGTTTGGCTACTGGATATTGAAGCTGTGTCCTTGAACCCTGCACCAGGATTGCAGTAGGCTGATGTTCTAACAAGGTGATCACAGTCTTCCAGATTAGTGAAAGGCATGGAGCCCCAAACTCAGAACATCTCCGCTAACACCACTCTAGCTCAACACACTCAGAATTAGCAGCACCAAATCTCTTCTCCCTATTGGGTCTTCCACCAATGCTCTTGGTTTCAGTGGAAGGCATCACTTTCTACTTCCCCAATTTGGAAATGCAGAGGCCATTCTCAAACTTTTTTAAAAAAATTCTAATTGTTATACATGACAGCAGAATGCAATTCAATTCATATTACACAAATAGAGCATAATTTTTCAGGTCTCTGGTTGTACACTACTAGAGTCATACCATTCGTGTTTTCATACATTTACACAATTTGTGTTTTTAAACATGTACTTAGAGTAATTTGCTTTCCTTTGTTCCAAACCCAGTCAATCACCAGGTCCTATTGGTTTTACTTCCAATACTTTCTCAGGAAAACCTACTTCTGCCCATCTCCACTGATAGCTCCTTGGCCCAGGCACCAGCATCTTCCACCCTAACAACAGCTCTGTTTCCATTCTTGCCCTGCTGCACCCCATTTTTCACATAGCAGCCAAAGTGAGCTACTCATAACCTAAGTTGAATTCTGTAAATACCACACAGTGTTATTGTACCCTCTTTGTCCTACTTCCTATTGATCCTCTAGATTTTAGATGAAATTTGGCTTCTTCAGATCAGTTTTCTTGACAGCATTCACAGCATGCTTAGTCTGTTTGGTGCCACTATGATAGAATTCCTGAGAATGGTAATATATAAACAATAGAAATTTATTAAGCTCATGAAGTCCAAAATCAAAGGTCTGCATCTGGCAAGGCCTCTGCTTATATTGTAACATCACAGGAAGTGTCCCCTGGTGAGATTGTGCACAAGAGCCACTGAGAAGGGCTGGGGATTATCTTTAATCAGAAACTCACTCTCAGGATAACTGGCCCACACTTGCACTAATGGCATTAACCCATTAACGAGAGGTAAGACTCTCCAGACCTCAACACCTCTAAAACTTCCACCTCTCAGCATTATTTCTTCACTATTTCTGTGATGTGAATTTTACAACATATGAACTTTGGGGACACACTTGATCCATAGTTTATCTTAGAGTTAAAATTCACAGTGTTTATCACAACTGGATTATACCAATTATTTGTGCAACTGTTTATTTAATATCTGTCCTTCCAGGGAGATTCAATTCTATAAACAACAAACACTCGGTCTCGTTTTCTCCCTCTCTTTTCCCTGGACCTCATTGTCCACAGAGTTAATGCTCAATAAATATTTAATGATATATTTATAAATGAATACCACAGCACATTCATTCAGTGTCTAACTGGCCATAATTCCAGAATGTGATAGAGAGAAATCTCTGCTGCGAATGTTGTACTGAATGGCTCTCACAACCCCTCCAAGCAACACTGGGAGGCATCCTTAGGGTCTCTGTGCCTTGATCCTAAACACTGGCCGTCACTACTCAAGGCTACAACAGTAAGCTTGGAAGATGGAAGAGCTACTCTCCACATTCCTAGCCTGTCCCCAAGGTTCCCCTGGTGGCTCTACTGTGTCCACGAGGTCATCTCATCTATTTCATTTTCAAGCCCTTTCTTATCAATGTGTGAGAGGGAAAAATTCTATTGACTCACTTTATCGTTATCTATAAAAACTTAAACATAACAATCCAATGAATTAGAGGATAGTTTTAGGCCCTAGAAAGGTTTCACTGAAGGGGTTTCTTGAAACAGAAAGCTCTCAGAGGACATTTAAAATTGGATTTGATTTACGAAAATTTGATTTGCACATAACTATTCAGGAACATATTGATTGCTTTAAGTGAGGTACACCAGGACATAACTACCTTTAATCTTTTATAACAAAGGCAGCAATTAAAATTGCTTTTGCTAAGCAATTTTTAAATTGAGGGTTCGATCTCTTTGCTGGCTGCCCCTTGCCCAGAAGACTCCCTCTCTCCCCATACACTTTCTACCTCCTAATTAAATGAGGCAACAGTTTGGATTCTGGGTAGGATGCCATTTCTGACAGAATCACACTCTCATCTTATGATACTGAAAACGTCGAGCTAGGGGGTTTAATTTCATTTGTCTTGCTCTTTGTTAACACAGTCCCCTCTTCTTCTCCCTTCTCAGAAGTATTGTTAGAGAGAGATCGATTTGTTGGTTATTAAAAAGTGGTCAATTACCAGGGTATTAGTTGGACCCATATTCCCCAACCACAATGTCATTTTCATTCCATGAAAAAGTTGCCCTTTGTGCATGGGTCTATTTGTTTGCTTTGTTGAGCTTGTGGTGTGGAGCACCTAATAAAGAATCCTGAGGATACTTTGCTCCATCTTTAGATTGAATTTTTTTATAGATCAGCTTTAGTAATTCATTTCCCAACTGGTTCTGATCAATATAGAACCAGTTGACTGGGTTTGAGGTTAGAGAAAGTAACCGAGGTTTGGAAGGGGTACCTCAAACCACCTCCTTCCTAAGGCGCTCTTTGATGTTGACCTGTTGAATTGACGCGGAGCCTTGCAGTGGGGTCTGGACCTGAGCTCCTCCCCAGCCCCAAAGCTGTCATTGTCTTGTTTCCTTTGATGCTGTGAATACAGGTTCCACAGAGGTTTTTATGAAAACAGCAAGTGTGAGTAAACTGAGTGAAGGCACATCAGGATGTGTGAGCCAGATTGGTGGTACTGGCTCTTGGCTTGGGAGAGTGGATCAACCATTCTGAGATACCCATTCAGCCTCCACAAACTAAGGCAGCCAAGTCTGTTGATTTCTAAGGCTCCACGAAGCTTGGGCTTTCACAGGGTCTGTGTGAAGGCAGAAAGACCTTGCTATTTAACAATGTAAGCTGTGATGACCACCATTTGGCAAAGGGATAGGGAACCATTGTTTCTAGATTATGGAGAGAAAAAAAAAAAAAAAAAACCTTGCCCTCTGCCCAAGGATTCCAAACCAGGCTCTCAAACTTTCTAGCTGTGTATCCTTGGCAAGTCACATGATCTCTCCCAGACCCTGTTTTCTTATCTACAAAATGTTGACAAGCAATTCTGCTCTTTATCCATTAAAGGGCTACTGCGAAGGTCAAATGAGGTCATGGATGTGAAAAGCCCTGTGGAAAGTGGAGCAGAGTGCATAACAGGACTGTTAATCAGGTGGCCATTATGTGGCCACACAAGGGATGCCTGCTCACCACCCTGGAGCTTCATCAATCTGGCTTCCTTCTGCCTCTCGCCCTCCTGGCCTCCCTATTACAGCTAGGGTTCATGCTGGACCAGAAATCATGACTGTTTACAAGCTATCTGAGTGCACAGACTCATTAGTGTAAGCAATGATACCCATCCTGAGGGACTGCTGTGGAGCTCCAGCCAAACTAGCTCAGCCAGCCTGCTCAGCACACGTGGGGAGATCACTGGCACCCACCGGCCAACCAGCTGGTCAGTGCTCGGCCCAAGGCATTGGGAGTACCAGGTACAGACTCAGCCCCAAGGATGAGCTAACCTTGCATCCTTTGAGACCAACAGTAGTATTCATAGATCATTGGGAGAAACTCTAACATAAGGCATATTGACACTTATTTCCTAAGACACTGCTGATTTTTACCTTAAATATCATAACTATAGACTCAAATTCCATATTGCAATGATGGTTTTTTAAAATATCTATGATGTCCTACATTCTGTGAGCCTATTACATTACATAAGACACGTGCACTTAGTACACTTAGCATGCAGCCAGTCATTTAATATATCGTTTGCAATATCTCTGTGAGGTAGACACTGAGTGACCTTTCTTGAATGAATTAACTAAATGTTGAATTAATGCACTTAACCAATAAACAATTGCTGAGTGCTTTCTACATTCCAGGCACTGTGTTAAGCACTGGAGACTCGGGAATGAGCAAAACAGGCCAGGTAGCCATCCTCTTTGAGCTTATGGCTTAAATATTATGCTCCGCATTTGTAAACAAACAAGCTGAGAATACAGAAGATGAACTAACTTGCCCAAGATCACATAGCAAGATGATGCTGGTCGGGGGGGTAAAAAATAAGTCTGGCTCAGACACAATGGAGTGACTCATGCCAACTGACCTCTCTCACCCAAACTATGATAAAACTGTAAAAATTAAGTGAAGAAAATGTTTTTAGGAATTGGATGCCAAGCATGTCAGCATTGAAAACCTGAAGAATGAGAATCACACAAGATGAGACTGGTACTTGTTCTGGCTTTCTGCTTGGGGCATTTTTCCAACTTCAACACGGAGGGTGGGGCCCAAGGAGGTACTGCTGCTAATCTGAGCAGACAGATATCATCTTTGCTTGGCAGAGTACCAAAGGGGTGGAAGCTATAAGCCATTCAAGAGTGACACCTGTGTCAGGCAGGACCCAGTGCATTCAGGGTGGTATGGCTCTTGATCAAGAGTGAGAAGGACATGTGGGAGTCCTCCTGTGTGGGCTCAGGGCAAGACCGCACAACCTTAACAGAGAGCAGCCCCTGTGAGCCGGAAACTGAAGGGTACTGCAGAGGGCACAGGGAGCTGAGAGGTACCAGAGTGCCAGCCTGAGTAAAGAGCTTGCCAAGCTCATCAAACATGCAGCTGAGATCTCAAGAACCAACATTGGGAAGGCCAAGCTTTAGGAGTCAGGACCAAGCCCTAGATTCCGGATCAATCCCCAGGATGAGGACTGAAGAAAACAAACCAGGCTTACCAAAGTAGAAAACCTCACCTGGAAACCTGAGGTTCTGACAGAAACTTAATAGCCACAGAACAGAATTTGATATTCCTTAAAGGAAGACAGGATGATCCAGATTTCTCTCAACATGTTTTCAAATATTCATCACATATTAAAAATTTGAATTATTAAATATTTTTTAAACATAAGATATGAGCTATGATCTATGGAAAATAAGTCAATATTTATCCCAAGATAACCTAGATATTGGAAGGATTGGGTTGTTATGCAATTATTATATTTTTTATATTATATACCTATATAATATAATTATATATGATTATTATAGACTTTTGACCAGCTATTACAAGGATATCCAAGGATGTAAAGGAAAACATAGACATAATAATTTGAAACACATGGGATCTCATCAGAGAAGGAAAAATATTTTAAAATAAAGGAATGATTTGGAAATTATAATAATTAAATTTATTTAATGACTTAGCATTTAGAGATTATAGAAGATAGTGTCAATACACCTGAGATCAATATATAGCAGTAATCCAAAAATGAAGAATAAATGGGAGGTGGGCTTTTAAAATAAGGTCTCAGTGGCATTGGAATAATATCAAATGTATACCTTACACATAATTGAACTCCCCAGTCGAGAGCATAGAGGAAATATGGCAGAGAAAATATTTCAAGACATCATTGTCAGAATGTTCCAAATGTTATAAAAATATCAGCTGATACATCCAAAAATCTCAGCAAACTTGAAGCAATTATAAATTTAAAGAAACTCTAGAATGATTAGAAAATAGAAAAACAGTACAGATCTTAAGGCAATCAAGAGATAATAAGTAAATATCATAAATAAATTCAACAATTTACTTCAAGTGAATAAATTTTTTGAACTGCACAACCTAACAAAAGTTACACAGATCTTTTGAAAACTGTATCCTAAAATGTATATGGAGAAGCAAAGGATCTAGAAAACAAAATAATCTTCAAAAAGGAAAACTTAGAATAAGGTTCACACTATCTGATTTCTAGACTTACTAGAAATCTTTAGCAACACATACAGTTTAGTATTGGCCTAAGGACAGAGAAATGGGTCAAGAGAGCAGAATGAAAGAATCCACAAATAGACCTCCATGTTAGGTCAACTGATTTTAAAACAATACTAGCAATTTAACAAGGAGGGGAAAATCTATTCAATCAATAGGCAGAAAAAGGAATTCCCATACTTCCCTAATCAAACATGAAAGTTAATTTAAGATGGATCATGGAAATATATGCAAAAGACAATTCTATCAACTTTATTAAGATAAAGAAGAATATATTCAAACCTATTATAAGCAAATATTTCTTAGAAAGGATGCACACAGCTCTAACTTCAAAGGCAAAATACCTGATAAATTATATTTTATTAAACTCAAAGGCTTCAAGTCATTAAAAAAATCTGTTACTAAAATTAAAGGGCAAACTACACATTGAGAGTAATAATTTGCTAATTACATCTGACAAAATACTTACATTCATAATATAAAATGATCTCTACAAGTAAATAATTTTTTAAAAGTCATTAAAAAGGGGGCCAGAGTTTCAAATAGATACTTCACGAAAGTGCATGGGCAATGACCTTTAGAGAAGCCTACCATCATTCATCATCAAGACAAAACAAGCTAAAACCACATGAATTATCTCCACAGACCTACTAGAAGGCGAAAAAATTGAACAGTAACATCAAATGTTGAGTAGAATGGGCAAGAGCTAGACCCTCCTGCTCTGGGTGGGATTATGGACACAAGTGCTTGGCAAACCATTTGATGTTTCTTACAAAGTGGCTTAGCAATTCCACTTCCAGGTGCTTAATCAAAATAACGGAAAAGATGCATCCAAAGAAAGTCTTGTCCAAAAATGCATGTAATCATGTGACTTCCATGGAATGCTAATTAGTGGTAGACACTCTGAAGCACAGGTATCCATAGCAACATGAAATCAGAAAGTAGCCAGGCAGTGGACATGCAGCACAATTTATTTACATGAAGTCCAAGGTCAGGTGAAACCAGTCCATGGTGATTGAAATCAGAACACAGGTTATCTATCTGTAAGCAGGGAAAAGAGAGGAGGGTCATGGGTGAGCTTCCCAGGATAACTGGAATAAACTTCATTTTAATTTCATTGACATTCTTGTTAGAGGGGAGTAAGTGTGCATTTGTCAACATTCATTGAACTGCATGTTTAAGTATCTGTTTATCTCCCTGTATCTAAATTTTACCTTAGTTGAAACAATTCAGGCTGACCCCAAAGACCAGACCCCTTCTACTGTGCTATGCTGCATATCAGGCCAACTTGCCACCCAGGAATCTGTCCTTAACAACGTAGTATACTGTGGAAAAAAGAAAGTGGATTCCTCTATTAAGTGGATTCCTCTATTAAGCTGTTTATAAACTGCAAAGATGACAATAATACTTATAACTATTCAGAAAACTATTATTATAAACTGTTGAGGCAGTAATGTGCCCTGGGAGCTCTGGAAACATGGCCATTCGTACTATTTATCTATTGTTGCATAAGAGTCACTATGAAACTAAATGACTTGGACATCATATTTCCTTCTCTGTGGGCGGAATTGGGGAGTGGCTCAGAGTTCGAGTCAAGCTCTCAGCCAGGGCAGCAGCCATGCGAAGGTTGGAGTGGGGCTTCCGATTCACTCGTGGTCTCATGGTGGTGACCTGTCTGATGGTGGGGATCTTATTTTCTCACCCAACTAGACTCTCCACGCTGCTGAGAACACACGAGACGTGGCTGCTGGCTCCTCAGAGCAGGTGGCACATGACAAAGAGCATGAGACCGAATGGAAGCTGAAGGGTCTTTCATACCTGGTCTGGAAGTGACAGGCCATTTCTCCTGTGACTTTCTGCTGGTCACACAAGCCAGCCCAGCACACATGGGAAGGGACTCTCCTATAGGGACTATCCCATTTGTGAACCCAGGAGGCTGGGATCATTGAGGACACTGACTGCCACAGTTCTGTGCTGGGAGCCATTAGCCAAGTAGGTATGACAATTTCCTTGCCAGCGTACCCCATGTTGCAGTGACATTGCATGTAGGTGACCTTGCTCAAGGACCAGGGCGGATTAGGGTGTTCCCGGTTTAGGATAATCGGGTTTAGGGCTTTCCAGGTTTAAGATTATTCCTGCTGGGAATAGGGCGTATCCTGCTGCCTGAGTTTCCCTTGAGTTCTCACGGGATTCAGAGTAATTTTTTGGGAGATAGAAGCCCAGTGGTAGTGGATTTGGGCAGAGAACGTGGATTTCCCCAGAACGTGATTGTAGATAGCTGGTGTGAGTTTGGGAATAAAGAGTTGCTGTTTGAATCTACAAGCTGTGTGGTGGCTTGTGATTGTGTGCCCAGCCAGACTGCGGCAGTTCTGCAACTCATAAGATGTGTGGTCTGGGAAAAGCCTTTGTTCTCATTAAGCCCCAAAGCAGATATTCATAAAATGAAGGCAGCTGCCAAAAGGGGTGTCGTTCAATTATTTTCCTAGTTGTGGTCTTTAAGAAGCCACACCAAACTCAAAGCTACAAGCAGCACTGACTCACTCCACTGCTCCTGATTGTTCTGCAGTCAGGTGAGGATTGGCTGATCTGGCCTGGCCTCTGCTGGGCAGCTCTGCTTCAGGCGCCGAGTCATCTGGGCTTGGCTCCTTGCTGCATGTAGGTTCAGGTGAATGGCTCCTGATTTCACTGGGATGCAGGCTGAGGGACAGCACCCAATTTGGGAAGCCCTTCTGAGGTGATGGCAGGAGCACAAGAGGGCAAATATACCTACCCACTGATGCATCCCAAGACTTTTCTTGCTTCAGGAGTGCTAACAAAGCAGGTCACATGGCTGAGCCCAAGGTCAAGGAGCAGGGAGGTAAATACTTTACTTTTAAGTGGGAGAAATTTAAAATTACATTAAAAAGTGTAGGAGCAACAAGATGAGAATTGGGGCCAGTAAATCCTCCATAAGATACAAAAGTTCTCAGAACTATCTCAGAACCAACCATTGCTGAGAACATTTTACTTTCTGGGACTATATGACACTTGAGAAGGCATGTAAGAAGATATTGAGCAGTGAATCAAGCTGGGAATCTGAATGAGAGATACAAAACGCATTAGTGATTCCACCCAATTTGCCTCTGATTGCTGGTTGTGGGCCTTGCCAGGTTCTTTAACTTCTCTGAGCCATTTTTTCCCAAAGGCAAAAGTGGAGATCTCTGTGCAGGTCATTGTGAAAATTAACAGAAATTAGCATATATGTAATTACTTGGCACTATGATATGCTGGGTGTTTGCTCGAGTTTTGGGGGTAGGGTGGAATTCCCAGCAAGTGTGAGTCCTACACTTGACTAGAGGGCTCAGCTTTCCTGAGTGTGAGAAAGGAAGGGGTAGAACATCCACCCACATTCACTCTCCTGTTGCTTCAAGACAGACAAACCATCACTGTCATTTACTTGGGTACACTAAGTTATTGCCATAGAGACAGATTATGAGTAATTAAATGAACATGTTTTCTGAAATATTTTTAAAGTTCCAAACATCTACCTTTTCACTCAACTCATATCAGCACAAGTCAAAAACGGTAGCACATATTTTCTTCCAAATCAAATTGCAGAGTTATTTGTGGCAATTTTATCAAAAGGAAATGAACAAAGTCCTTGCTAACCTTATTCCGAATTTGCAACTTTCACCCTTTTCTTAAGGGTCTGGCTTATCAAAGCAATTCAGAGTTTAACCTTGTCTTGCTTTTTTCATTCTGTAAAGGTTGCAAGAAGGTCAGTAACTGCCAAGAAGGATCTTCTAATAGCATCAGAGTGAATCTGAACTCTCTTTGCTCTTGAATTCCACAGGGGAATCCTGTAGGGTTCTCAGGAGACTTATGAGCTCATCTGTCATTTGTCCCTCTTCCTCACTCTACACCCAGTCCCCACAAAGCCAAAACATATCCCACACCCAGAACACATTTCAAACTCATCTGCGACAGCCATTATTTCAGAGCTGGGCTGCCTTTCAGATGGTTTTCCCCTATCTAATCTCACCCTCCATCACATTCATTTCCAAACAGCAGCCACAGTGGTCTTTAAAAAACACAGAATCCTGTCATTTATCTCTCTGGAGAGGAAGCTTGGAGGCATTTCAATGGCTTCTCATTTTCATTAAGATAAAGACCCCAATTTGTTAAGGGCCCATTGAGAATCTACTGGACCTGCATGGCTTTGCCCCAGTCACCCGCTCCCTTGTGGCTAGTTACTGAGCACAGACCCACTGAGCTTTCTGCCAGCTCTTCACAACTCTAGCTCTTTCCTTCTCAAGATCTCTGCACAGGTTTCCCCCTGCCTCGAGACACTCCCCTACCCTGCTTTACAGGTCTGGATCCTTCTTCTTAGCTCAACATAAATGGAGCCTCCACCAAGTGGTCTTCCTGGACTCCCAGTAGATCTCCCTATCATTCTCCACTGCCATCCTCTTCATTTCCTTTCGTAATCACCCCAAATTGTTATTATAAATGTGTTTGTGTTTCAACCCATTGAGTGTTTGACTCCTCCATTGGATGCGAGCTCCCCACGGACAGGAGTGATCTCCGGTGCCTGACTCTAGGAGGTGTTCAGTGACTACTTCTTAGATGGATGTCTGCAGAAAGGAATGAATAAGTAAATGAGGGGGGCTGTCTTCAATATTTACCAGAAAACTTAAAATATTCCCATCACGTGGCTGTCATGGAACCAACATCTACCCTGATGTCAGATGGTGTTCTCTAGAGAATAACAAAGCTTGTGGGAAGAAGGCTGAGTCCTAGTCCTTGACCTGTTTCCAGTATCCCATGTGACACTCAGCAAGGGTTAGAGTCTTTGCAGGCTTTAGATTCCTTATAGTTAAACACAAGGTTTTGCCACCAAGCCAGGGATGCTGAACCACAAGACTCATGTTCCCATGTGGACACTCCCTTTTTTTCTTATTTTAGGGAAAATTCTTTCTTCAAACTCTAAAATTATCTTGACTCCAAAGAGGTTTAACATCATCAGATTAGGTGACCTATGAAGTCATGCAGGTTTTTGTTTCTGTGACTTAATTACCTGACCAGAACACTTAAGAACAAAGTTTATTTTGGGCTCACAGATTCAAAGTTTAGTCTATGGTTTGCCAACTCCATAGCTCTGGGTCTGAGGAGAGGCAGAGCATCCTGGGGTCAGAGTATGGGAGAGAAAACTTACTCAGTCTGTTACAGGCAGGAAGTAGAGGGAGAGAGAGGGAGGCACCAAGGACACAAAAATAATCATCAAAAGCACACCCCCAGTGACCTACTTCCCCCAGCCATACCCTATCTGCCTACAGTGACCACCCAATGCAGCAAGCAATACTTTCAAATTATTAATCCATCAAATGGATTAATCCACTGATTAGGTTATAGCACTAAAAATCTAATCTTTTCACCTCTGATCCTGGCTACATTATCTCCTGAGTTTTGGAGGATATCTCTTATTCAAACCATAACAAAGTGTCATGTTCTGAGAATAATTAGGTATGGTTGCATAAGAGACCAGGAAAAAATGTCTCAAACAAGATTGATGGTCATTTCTGCCTCTCTCTTCTGTTTATGCAGGTGAGCATTCCAAGGCTGCTAGGGACTCCACCTCCTTCTGTCTTTGCTCCCTGACCCCCTGGGCATGGCTTTTGTCTGGATATTTCACTGTGTGAACAGGAGACATTCTAGCCAGCAGGTCCAGGAGGGGTTCAGGAGGCCTTGTGTCTTTAAAGACAGATGTAAAAATGACACACAGTAGTGATGGATGACTTCCCATTGGCCACCCCAGGCTGGGGTGATGCACAGAGTTTCTGGGAGATTCAGCTTTATTCTGGGCATCCATGGCTCAGCTGAAAGATCAGAGATTCAAATGCCTTTGAAGACAAGGGCAAGGAAGAGTCATTGCCCAAATCAGGTATTCTTCATGAGTCTGAAGTAAAGAGATGTGTCAGAGCATCCCATCATTGCAGGTAAGGTGGATCAGGGCCAGCAGGCTGCCCTGAGTAACCCCAGAATTCAGAAAGCTTGAAATACCTCATGGCCATCTCAGGTGGCAAGAGGATCTAACAGCTGTATAATTGAGTCCCTCTTTTTTTCTGTATAATTTTTTCTATAGCATTCACTATGTTTTTTCCTGAATTTAATTTACCTGTATTTAGAGCAAATATTCACTGAACAACTATGTCTACTACTTATACAGCACTGTAGTAAACTGTATAGGAGCCCCAGCTCTCAAGGAGTGCTCAGTCTAGGTAGCACACAGAAATCATTCCTGGTAAGAGACAGCAGGAGCAGAAGGAAGCCACCTAATTCAAACTTCTTGGGAAACTTATGGTTGAAGAAGGGCCTTCTGTAGGGGACCCCAGGCTGGGTTTGGAGAATGAGAGTCATTGCCAAAATCAGGTATTCATCTCTCTGGGAGGTCACCTTGCATAGTGGCTGGCCAGGAGGAGGTGGAAGAGTTGGTCATGTCATCTCTGAGGGATGAGAAGGAAGGAGGGAGGGAGAGAGGGAAGGATGAGATGGGAAAAGAGTTTATAGCAGCGAGAAAATTTTACTAGGAGCTTTCAGATTGCTGGTCTGGTAACAATTAGAACTTATCTTTGACTTTAAAAAATATACACTACATGGCATTTTAATAATTGGAAAATGGCAGTGATGTTCACTTCTCCTATACCGTTTTGAAGGGCACACCACACCCACTGCTCCAGGCCTCTTACCTGTGCTGACCTTGTTGGCCTGGTGCGTTTATCTCCCAGAGGAGGAGCTCCAGAGGGAGGAGGTCATGTCTGTTTATCCCTCTAGCCTCACTCCAGCAGGGTCTGACACAGAGCAGGCTCAACACTGGCTTGGTGATGGGTGAGTGAACAGATGGTAGCCTGATGTACCAGGTCAGGCCTTTTAAGCACAGGAAACAACATCCATAAATGCTGGAGAAGGTGGAAATTCATCTCTGTGGGAGGTCACCATGCATATGGGTGTGGAGGGAGTGAAGTTGGGGGGGCCAAAAGCCCACTGCTTACATGTGCTCCCTCAAACACACAGCCTCCTCCGAGCCCCAGGTGCAATGCTGACAATGTTAACCTTTCTGTAAGGGACCCGTCTCCATCCTTAGTAACACAGCTGAGGAGGCGTGCCAGGTATTAAGACTGCAGACTTGTTCCCTGGGCACAGATTCTGGCCCTGCCATTTCCTAGCTGTGTGACCTTGAGCAAGTCACTGACACCTCAAAGATTAGGCAGTTTTCTGGAAAATGGAAATAGAAATACCTATACTGTAGGCCTTTGGGGAGGCTTACTTTTTTTAAAAAAAGTTCATTTAAAGTGATTAGTATAGTCCCTTGATCATTAGTGCTTCTAAATGTTGGCTATTACCAGGGCAGGTAGGTGGGTAGTGGAGAGAGAAAGAGATAGAGAACTGGTAGATGATATCTAATGATAGACAGATTGAGAGAGACAGAGAATCTGTGAGAGGAGTTGATTAAGGGGCATCTACCCTACTGACTTGTAAGTAAGGGCAGGAATACGTTTTATCATGGTGGAGGCAGACTTTCCATGTTTGGAATGAAAAGAGTTCTCAATAAACAGAGATGGAAAGAGTATTGCTGTTAGACATGGTTGTTGAAGATGTAGGCGGAAGTCAGGCCCCATAGGACATTATAAACTGTGCTAAGAAGCTTGGATCTGTCCCTAAGGGCCAGCTGGGTTCCTGGAGAGGAATGCAATAGCCTGTTTGGCACTGTGCAGAGGCATCCTGGAGGGAGCAGGCCAGGAGCCCTGGGACCAGTCTTCTAGGCCGAGCAGATGATCTAGGCCCCGACTGCCTGAGGAAGAGGCAGCACCGAGAGGAAAAGGAGTTTCACCTCCTCTGTCTCAATGCACGTTATTACAGTGCTCAATCTCACCATCTTTACTGGGAAAGCAGAGCTAGGAGCGCAACTCTCACAGGGCTTTGTGGGGAATATGTGCATGCATGGAGAGTGGCAGATGAATACTGGAGGCAGTAGATGCTCAAACCTCCCCTCCCCTCCCTGCCCATCAGCGCCTTACCCCAAACTGCACACTGCACTCTCATCGGCCAGCAGTTAAGGAAACAGAGCTAATCTAATCAGACACTTGAAAGAATGGAGGGACCCTTCAAGGTCAGTTAGTTGTTCCTGGAGCTATTTAGAAATGAAGAGATCTCACTCACAGTTATTCCATATATGTCCAGACAGGAGGAGCCAGGAGGGGAGGTGACTTTTCCACAGCTGCACAGCTCATAGGCCTCAGAGACAGTCTGATCAATACCTCAGTTGATTCTATGGCCACCACTATTCTAGCTGGTCTGAAAGTTTGCCCAAAGTGTGATGTGGTGAGGTTGTTCAGTATCTACGAATATCTGTTAATCATCTCCACAAACATCAATGCCAGAGAGCCTAGGTGAATCAGAAACTCCAGAGCAGGAGTATTTGTGCTGTATAGTATGCAAACCATGTGCCGGGACCCACCACTGCCTTTTCTCCCATTGCTTAGTTTCATCCTCGTTACTATTTCTGTTGTGCAGATTAAAAAAGCGAGTCTCAGAGAAGCAAAATGATTGCTTATAAATGAAATAATTAGGACTCAAGTGCATTGAACAAGCTATATTAAGCAATTATTTTTGAACGTTTCTTGTCTGCCAGTTACTCCACCAGACAGGAGACCAGTCTGACTCCAGATGCAGCTGTGTCCCACCCCACATTACCGCTCACCCAGGCAAAGTCCAGCTAAAATACAACATTCTCAAATCCCAGGCCCATTTCTCTTCATTGGCTATATATATATATATATATATATATATATATATATATATATATATATAT
>NW_025999949.1:31177127-31223583 GCF_001458135.2 Marmota marmota marmota
CTATATATATATATATATATATATATATATATATATATATATATATATATATTATTTTCAAATACATTTTAAAATAATTTATTCTTATTTCTTGTCCCAAATTTCAAGTCAATCTAACTAGATAAATGCTTACCTGAGTCATAACTATGAAAAGCCATATGCTAGATTAGGTTAGGTTGTAAGGAAATATAAAGATTGATGAAACAGAATTCTTGTTCAAAGGGAAATGACAGTTTTATACCAGGTAGCATTAGGGTTAAATAGAGGTGTGGGCTTGGTGATTTTCACATGCCACTGCATACAACCTCGTAAGAGCCTCTTGTGGTAGAAAACCCAAGACACCCAATAGCTCAGAAATAAGAACCAACTTTCTGAGGATCACACTGCAGGTGGCTGTCAGTGACAGAGTGGGGAATCTGCCCCTTGAGACTCTTGCTAAGTCTCAAGCCTGGACCCTAGTCATCACATCACCACCACCAGAAAGCAACCAGACAGTGACAAAAAGGGAAGCTCTATCTGCTCTAACTGTTACTCAGCCCTGTGTTTGAAACCTGGGCATGCAGTGTTGAAATTGGGAGGGGATTCAGGGATCATCTGGTACATAAGACATTTATCTCATGACCCTTGGGGGAGGGAGCTTCACCTAACAGCTAACTAATCTCACCCTCTAATTTATGAGATGAGAAGTGCAGAGCCCAGACAGGTAGTGGTCTTCATGTGTTGTTGAAGACCGTGGAATTAATCCTAGCCACGTTGACTTGCTTCCCACAGCTGTAGATGTACAGAGTTGTGGGATAAGGATGCCCTTGCTGAGCAGCCTAGGTGACTTGAGAGGTGACAAGAGGGGACTGGGTTAAGTGTAGAAAAACCTGTGAGAAAATAGTTGAGATGAAGTGGCAGTTCTGGTACCGGATGAAGAGTTCAGAATGGAGTGGCTAGAAGGACAGTTATAAGGAAATGGTCAGAGGACAGGAGATGAGAAGACCCTGGTGCCAGGTACAGGCTGAAAATAGCCAAGTGCAGTAAGACAGAACTGAGAGGATTGGGGCTTGGAACTTATAATGAGACTGAAGCATCCACCATGACCTTGGACAGGCCAGTCCCAGAGCCAAGAGGGAAGGGAAATTTAACAGGAGGCTGCAGTTAATTTTGGATATATGAATTCACTTGATCTTCACATTTGAGCTCTGATGTATGGATGAGGTCCAGAAAGATAAATAGCTTGTCACACCTTTGCAACTAGAGCCTTGATCTTTTATTTCTAGTGAATTTTCTGAGAGCCTAGTTGTTTTTAGTAGGGGTGGGTTTTGCCACCCAGATGCATTTAGCAATGTTTGGGAGCTTTGTCATGGTCACATGGTCACATTACTGTCATTCAGTAAGGAGAAGCCAAGGCTTCATCCTACCATGCAGGGGACAGCCCTTGCCAAGGAAGAATTATCCTGCCTCATATGCCAACCATGCTGATGGAGGAGCCTGGGTCTATACTCCTGATATCAGAAACAATGTATCCTGAAACAAGGTATCTTGGTTTTGTGTGAAATAATGTATTCATTTGCTTTCCAAACATGCATTTAGTGCTGAATTTCAGGTACTCTTTTAGACTTTGGAGATACGATATTGAAAAAGACTCAAAACCCTGCCACCTTGGAATTTATACTCTAATGAGAATATCATCAGTAACTACATCAACCAGTCAGTGGACTGATGCAAAGCCATGGAACCCGGTCAGTCTACCTAATGGAAGAGTGTGCATGAAGGAGGGGCAAGAACAGAGTCCAGAACCTTCAACACTTTAAGGAACAGAAAAAGGAACTGGACGTAGCAATGGGGCTGGGTTGGATCAGGCATGGGTAGAGGGAGAGTCAAGAGAATGTAGATTTCTAGCAAAGCAATGAAGAAATTGTTTCAAAAGAAGGGGGTGGTCCACCAGGTCAGAACATATGGCTGCCTCATCCAAGTGATGGGGCACCAGGCTTCCAAGGGTCTCAGATTACATCCCACAGGTTTAGTTCATTCTCCTAAAAACAGGGCCATTAAAGACTGTCGTGATGTAAATTCAGTGAATGAATATTGTAAATTGCTTGTGAATGAAAAAGGTAATCACATCCTTCAGAAGACTGGGGGTTCCAGCCAATTTAAAATCATAGCAGAATAAGACAACTTATAGGGACAAAGAGGGATCTTTTCTGATATGGCACAATTTATAATGTGTATCAGAAACCACCTGTTAAAAAAGCAGGAGGAGGGGGGTCCCAAGGGCATTAAGAATTCTCTGGTCTTTTTTTTTTTTTTTGCAATTTACTTTTAACAAGTTCACTTAATGAGCCATATTCCTGATGTGAGAGTAAAGCCAGTGTGATCTGTGATTGTGCTTCACTGTCGTGCAATGGGGAGTATTTGAAAGCATTTTCCCAAAGGATATTTGAGAGCCCTGCGAAGAGGAAAGCAAAGAAGTTGAGTTCTGGATAGACAGACGAAAATACTCACCAGGGTGATAACCTGCCCTGTAACTGTGAGCCAGACCTTAAGTCGGGTCCTCTTTTGCTAACAATAGTAAATGTCCACTATGCACTCACCATGCCCCAGATGCTGTTCTAAGCACGTTACCAATACCAATGCCCTTAATCCTGACAACCCTCTAAGGCGAGGACCACTGGGATGCCATTTCGTAGTCCACAATACTGGAGTTGAGAAAGTTCCTGAGGTCGCCCAGCTGCTGAAGGGCAGATCAGAGTGTGGACACCAAGCCTGTGCCTGCAAAACTGCACCTTTAACCCTCAGCATGGAGATGCACTGCCTAGGGTTTGGACCCCTCATGGCGTTGGGGTGAGTGCAGGTTTCCAGTTTCTGTCTCTTCAATCAAATTGGTATATATATATATATATATATATATATATATATATATATACACACACACACAAACAAACAAATATTTTAGGAATATTATGTGAGATAGGAAGGCGCCTGTGAAGATGGGTGGAGGAGGGCTGGTGGTCAGGGACTCTCTGCACAGCTACTAGAAGCTGTCACCAGTGTCCCTCTGCCTGTGCCATCCCTCATTCCCCAGCTGCTGGCTCCTGAGTGGACCAGAGCTGATGGCTTGTCCTTGGAGATGCCATCTGCCCAGCTTTGATGTTTTCCAAAATCGAGCACCCAGGAGAAGTGAAATCTCTGCTCAGCCTTAGGCTTCCTGCGGCTCAGCTCCTCGGGCCATCCTGGGAATCAGGCACCGACCCAGGCAGCCAGATAAGTGTGTTTCCCTCTGGGGTCCACACAGGCTACGAAGGGATTAACGAGGCAGAATTAAGTCGGAACTTGGAAAAGTCAAACTATTTTTTTCCTGGGAGCATTCTGTTAAGATCATAGAAATCCAGACAAATAACTGAAAAGCGTGTCCTAGGGAACAATTTCACACCAGCGAGCAGTGCACTATGATTGTCTGGCCGAGCCTGGTCCATCCCTGCTACCTCCAATCTTATTTTTGGCAGGTCTCTGTAGGACCATCCACTCAATATCATCTCTCAACAGGCCTCACGCTGCATCTGCCTGAGAAGTCAATCCCCTTTTCTTTCTCTGATTCCTCTCATTCTGTCCAGGAAATTCTCAAGATAAAGTCCGCAGTGGGGAAGGCATTTCAGTTCTGAATGACTCTGGTTCATTATAGATAAAGAAAAGCATGCATACCCATGCAAGGCCAATGGAGACAAGTAGAACTGCTTTTGTATCTTTGACACTGAAAACATGTTTTTCCTGATTGATCTTGGAACTTACATTTTTTCTGTCATCAGGGAGAGGAATTGTTTAAAATCACATTTGTTTGTGTTTAACAACTGAATCAAGTACATCAGTGAAGTCCCCTGCTTAATAAAAGAAAACTCTGCCATATCATTGAACATGTACCATAATACACATGTGGTTGTGTGGTGGGCAGACGATGGTGGACGGGTGCTGGAGGGTAGATGCCAGGTGTGATGGGCAGGATGTAAGTACATTGACAGAGGCACGAGAAGTTATACTGAGTCAGAGAAAACTTATTAGAATACCATTAAATCAGAGTTCTTTTTAAGATTCATTGAGCCAGACACTGAGCCAAGTCTTCAGAGACCTTTCAATAATCCTAGGAAATTCGTACTGTTACTGTACTCCCTTTAAAGGTGAGGACACTTAAACTCAAAAAGATTGTGGGAAATTCCAACTGCCAGAACTGAACGTTACTCTACACCTACCAAGTGATGCTAGGTATTGATTTTATTGAAACACAGTATCTCATCCATTGTATAATCAGAGCCCTTGATTTAGAAGGGAAAAAAGAAATATGAAGCTCACACCCACCAAACTTATATCCATGTCCAGGTCATGACACTGGTGAAGTTCAGGGTACTAGACACGCCATAACGTCACGGAAATTTGCTTTTCCCGTGAGTGAAATGAAGGAGTTGAACTGGAAGCTCTCTCAGATGCCTTCACTATTGCACATGTGTTCTGAGTATGATCTCATGTACCACTTCCACTGCTCTTGGCTGCTTGACTCCTCAGACCACTGTGGCTTCCAGTCAGTAGAAGTACAGCCCCACCCTGCATTACCATGGCCAGGCTGATCAGTTGAACCCAGCAAGCTCTGGTTCTTTCCACCACTTCTAGATGGAATGAAATGACACCATGCCTTGGGGCGAGGGATCTGGCATTTTGTACAACCATTATCCAGAGGACTCAATTCCCAAGGGCCTTGTAATGACTCTAGGAGGTGAATTTCTACTTGGCGTGAGTTGAGAAGCAGAGGAAGCCTAGCAAGCAAATTACCCCTGTATCCTGCTGCATTGGGGTGCTCCATAGTGTGACTCCTCGTTGACCAGGTGGAGCCCCGCTGCTCCTCTGCAGCCCCTTGGGGTGTGATGCCATTAATACAGTGTGTGGTCTGCAGGGCTTCTGCCTTCCCATCCTTTTCCTCTTTCACTGCTCTGTATTCACATCTTCCAAATGATCAGTTAATCCTTGTGCCAGGCTCCTTTTCTTTTTTCTTTTCTTTCTAGGAAATGTAACAATAGGTAACACTGGTGAATACCATGCTTCTATTTAAGTTCAGTGTCCAGCTGGCTGTGGTAACCCTACTTTTCACGAATGCCCAGGAAACATCATTCCGTCTGTAGCATGGCTCAATAGCAAGAATAGAGCGAGTTCCCTGGAAACTTTTGATGATGCCCTTCCTATCTACCACATCTCATTTGAATTCTCCTAGTATGAATGAACAAATAAAAATAAAATTGCCCCAGGAAACATAAAAATGTAAAATGGGTCAACACAAATTTCTGAAGTTTAATATAATATAGTGTCTGGGTTTTTTTATTTTTTATTTTTTTTGGTAAGTTCTACTTTAATGTTTCTCACCAGGCTGGATGCTCCTTGAGGGAATGGACAGAGAATTTCTCATTCTTTGGATCACTGTGTAGCTCACAAATACATGCAGGTGTGTACTCATGTGTACCCACACACACTGACACTGGATGAAAGTCTAGTGGGCATGTTGGCACCACCATATGACCCTGAGCCAAAACCACAGCCCGTTGGTTCCAGAGAGAGTCAGAGTCCCTCTCTATTGAAATTATGAAGGTTGGAACCAAAAAACTGAAACTGAAGGGACATTCACAAGTTCTCCTTTCATCAATAATGAATGCAAAGTGTGGTTGTGTGCCACCATCACAGCCAGGTGGCAAGACAAGGTCAAAAAGGCTATCACCCACTGCTGCCCTAGCCACAGATGTCTGTGGACAAGACACAGTCTCTGTCTCCAGTGAGCTTGAGGAATATAAGCAGAATGGGGGGCTGGGGAATATAAGCAGAATGGGAGTGTGGCTCAGTGATGGAGCACTTGCCTAGCATGCCCAGGGCCCAGGGCTCCACCCCAGAACCACAAAAACCAAAATCACAGAAAGGATAAAGTCGATGAACAGTGGGCTCCTATGATTTTCTGCTAAGAAAAGCAGCTTGCTTTGATCTCTCTGTGTTGCCTGCATGGCTTCCTTTAGCTTTTTCCCCCATTTCTGTTGCACTCTGACCCCCAAACTCAGTTTCCAACCCCATCACGATCCTCGACTCCCAGCCCGATAAGTGGCAGAGGTGTGATCATCTGTGGTTGGACGTTTCTTTACATAGGGCAGCGTGCCTTGTCTGATGCTATTGATTCAGTCATTTATTCATTCAACAAGTAATTTTAAGCATCTTCCAGGTGCCAGACCACTATTGACAGAGAATGAACAAAAAGGTAAAAACCCTTTTCCTTTTTTGGAACTTACAGTCTAGGCAGGGAGGATAGACACCAAATAACCATAGCAGTTATGAAGAGAAAAAAAAGCATGGTTAGTAGAGCAGAAGTTCAGACCATGTGTTCAATCAACAGCCATGAGCACCGCCTGCACAGGGACTCACCAGGGCAGAGCTCATGCGGATAGCAAGGGGCTGGGGGGAGCCCAGGGGCTGTGGTAGAGGCATAAGCTCATGTGAGGCATAAGAGATGAGTGGTCAATTGTATGGAGGGAAGGGAAATGAATTCAGACGTTAGGATGTTTTTTAAGAAGCAGGGTATATTTAACTTGAACCCTCAATTCATTCTCTGGGAAGACCAGGAGGAGAGCAGCATCCCGGGTCAGGGCATCCTGGGTATCCTGGCCTACAGCCTTGCTGCCCAGGGAGTGGCCTGAGATCAGATGCTTCAGCACCCCTAGGAGCTCACTTGAAATTCACAACCCCAGGCTGCCGCAGGCCCACGGGACCAGAATCTCCCTTTCATTAAGATTCAGAGACAAACGTTTCAGAAGCACTTTTCTCAATCAGTGGTTTTGGACACTTTAAAATTCCTGACTCCCAAGCCACACCCTCTGCCACTTATACCAGAATCTGTGAGGGTGGGGCCAGCCGTAGTTAGTCACACAAACCCCAGAGTGAAGGCTCTGCCTACCAGAGTTCTTCTTGCCCCTGATTACGGGCACTGTCCTCAGTGACTACTTAACTTCACACAAAGTGACCCGTTTGTGTAGGAAGACATTGTAACCCTGACTTTACAGAAAGAACCACCTTGGTCATAAGCCCCCAGGAAGTCTCATCAGAGAAGGAGAACTTCCAACTGGGAAGTGGGGGAGGAGGTGACAATTTTCCCTGAGTGTGAAGTGGATTTCCCTGCCTGGTGACAAGCTGGCAGAGCCCTGCTCTCACAGATGGCTGGCGGCTGCAGACACAGTGCCGCATATCTGACACATACGTGCTGGGCTGAGTGTTCCTTCCTGAGCCAGAGCAGACAGATTTTGGAGGAGAGGACAGCGGGTCTTTGGAGAGAAGGAGAGCACATTGTCCCAAGTCCTCATCGACAACAGGCTCTGTTCTTGAGGAGCAGCCAAAACACTTATTTCTCACCAAAATTGAGTCATACTAAAAAAGCAAGAAGCTGAGCCAAGACACAAACTTTTTTCAAAAACTTTCTCTCCAGACCTTCATTCTACCATCAGTCTATGGCTATCCTTCTAGACATCCTTCCTCGACCCTAACCCTATAGGAAGGGGCTTCAGCCACAGCAGGTAAGGGGAAGGGACTCTGGGCCTGAGTTGTGAGACTTGACGTGAATCCCAGGTGGCCTTGAAGAAGTGATGTGAACATTGGATCCCCTCTCCTGGAACAACGTGAGAACTATAACCCTCCCCACCGACTCTGCTGAACTCCTATCCCTCCCTGACGTTGCTGTAAAGGTTGGGGGTCAGACACCTGCCAGCTCTTCCAAGGAAGTGATAAGAGATGTGAGCCAGAGCAAGTCAAGGCTAGGAAGTCCAGAACTCCCCCTGGGTTCAGCCACGAGTCCGTGTATTCGCTGTCTCTCCTCTTCTTTTTCTACTCTAACTGGTTTCCTCCTGTCTCATGGCTCATCCATGTCTTTGTCCCAATGGCTCACATATCTACATCTCTGGAAGGATCTTCAGTTCCTAGTTTCTGCCATCTGATTGCCTCAAATTTAAAATCTCTTCAACAAAACAATGTGGTATTCCTGTTACACACACACACACAAACACACACACACACAAACACACACACACAGGCTCATGTGCACACATATGTGTGTGCAATTTCACTCAAAATAACTTGAGCATTCTTCACTGTGCTTCTTTAGAGACAGTCACCACTATTCATCAACCAGTTACTCATCCTCAGAATTTAGCCTTCATCCTTGATCCTCTCCCCTACCTGGGCTCTGATCCTTGATCCCACCCTAACTGGGCACTTATCCTTCATCCTCTCCCCGCCCCCAACAGATGGACAGCCAACTCCTATTGATGCCAAAACAGGAATGTTCCTTCATTCTGTTCATTCTTGCTGTTGAGGTCCTGGTCCTGCAGACCACCACTCTCCCCATCTCTCAGGACCACCCAGGTCTTGAGACCCTCCAGTCCCTGCCTGACAGGAGCAGTCATGTGTCTGGGCTACTCCTTCAAGACACTCCACAGCTCCTCATCATCGGAGGAGAAAGCTGAGCTTCCCAGCCTGCCTTGACGCTCTTGGGAGCAGCCCCAGGTGTCCTGCAGTCCCTTTGCCTGCAGCCTGGCTTCTCAGCTGCCCCTCTGTGCCAGGCGCTCTCCTCACTGAGTGCTTCTTTATGCCTCTTAGCTGTGCCACGTCCTACCAGCCTTCACGGCCACTCACACAGCTGCACCTTCCTTCTCTCGCAGCTCCTTCTCCTGGACAGTTCCCGTCTTTAGGCTTCAGGGTCAGCTCTGCCTCCTTCAGGGGGCTGCTGCACTTGGAAGCTGTGCTTCGTCTGCAGCTGTGTCAGGCTGCTCCTGTTCCCCTGCCTTGGGACCTAGCAGACACCTGTTTGCTGACACAGCCAGGCCAGATGGAAATCTCCATGAGATGAGCATCAGCTCTCTGTCTACGGTTCTGTCCTCAGCACCAGAGCAGACACTGAGCAGAGAATCGTTCACGGTCAGCAAGAGTCTTGTTGGTCTCCCCACCCCACTTCAGGCCAAAGTCCAGCCACCCCTCAACATTCCCCAGTCCCACCTCTTCTAGCTTTTTACTGACACCCCTACTACGAAGACCCTCCAGAGTGTTTTCTTATCTTCATCTTGTCCTATTTCCCAATTCAGAGGCATCTTTCTTCATCTTTGCTTCTTTCTAAAATGCAGATCCCATCATTTCTCTTTCTTGGTTAAGCCATTTTTTTTCAGGGTTAACTCTGGGCCCTGCAGCACAGCCCACAGACCCCTTTGCAGCTTGGCCTAACTTCATACTTTACTTTCGGGTTACCTGGGACTCCTCACAGATTCCTTGTGCTTCTCAAAATTTGGCTTTTTTTCCTGCCTGAAATGGCTTCTGCCTTTTCTTTTTTCTCTGTCCTCACTTATAGACAATGCACTCTCTTCCAAGATTCATCTCATTTATTTATTAAACAAATATTTGCTGGCCATCTGCTGTATTTCAGGACCTATACTAGGCACCAGGGCACAATGTTCAACAAGAACCAGGAAGGAGTTTCCCCCACAGGGTTTGGAATCCTCTGGAAAGAAGTGGATGCCGATGCTTCCCTTGCTACAGGATGTCTGTGCCAACGGTGGTACCTCTCCCCACTTCCAGGAGCTCCACTCCACCTGTCTCTAGATCCACCCCTGCACCTTTGATTTATCACCTGTCCAAATATGCAGGAGAGGGACCCTGCCTGATTCACCTTTCATCTCCTGCACTGAGCACAGCACCTGGCACACCATAGTCACTGAGCACGTGTTTGCAGGATGAATGAGCAGCTTCTTAGTTTTTACTGGTACTTGAGGCTCTGAGGGCATAGGTCACAAAATAGGTGAACATGATAGAGGAGATGGCAGAAAAGGGGTGATCCCTGGCAGAGAGATGGGTCAAGTTGGGCCTTCCAGTGGCCCTAGCTCTACAGCAGAAGTTCCACATTCTACCCCAAAGCATTAGGTAGCAAAAATGAGGGTTGGCTATGGCAAGATTGATGTCCCCCCACCAAATCAGGATTTTTCTACTGGTCTCTCGAACCATAGGCATCCCCATCTCCCACAGGTATTATATTTTGGGCATAGTTATTGCTGGTACAGAGAAAAACTTTTGTTTTTTATAATTTAATCATGATTTAGCAACCTTGAAATATTTATCAAAATTTAGCATGTCTTTTCCACATGAACTCTCAGCAATTTTGTGCTAATGGGAATCTGAAGCCAACTTAAGTGTCTATTACTGAGGAAATGGATTTATGTAATAGAGTGGATACATACTTTTAAATTGTATGAAACAGAAAGGGGAATAAATTTGATGGGTTTACAATGATATGATGGTTCTAAAAATATAGTGGGAGAATAGTAAAACAATAGGAAAAACGAGGTTCACATCACAATGTCATTTATATATTTAAAATATGTGCACTTGAAATGATAGATAAATTTTCATAAGGATATGGCACAATTGAAGAACAGATTTCACACATTCATGGGTGACTGTATGGGAGAGAGGGGAGACACTGAGGAACAAGAGGGAAAATAAATAAGATCACGGTCTCAGGCTGAATAATCATGCCAATGTGCTGATATGCTGATACGTTATCTGCCCCTAAGGCTCAATTTAAAAATATATTGCAGTAAAAGGGGTTTTCAGCCACTGCCAATTTGGTATAGAGTGCTTCATTCCTCCAGGTATTTGTTCAGCTCATCTTCCACCCTTTCTCCACCCCAGCCACATGCCCAGACTATTAAGGGAGAATTATTCTCAGCATAGAACCAATCTGTTCTATGTATGTAGAATATTGTGAGGCTCTATCAGCAGACACAGCATAGATCCTAAAAATAAAGAAAACGCTTCAGTCCTAGAAGTCCCAAGCTTTTAAACTTGAAATGAGTCACTGTCTTCCTAGGAGCCTCTGGCTGACTGCCCATAATAAAATCACCACCCCCACCCAGGGCACTCTGGAGCTCTCCCAGGTGCTGAAAAGTCCTCTGCCCCTTTCTGACTACAGACCCTGGTATTGCTGCCAGAGACTCTCCTGTCTGATTCTACACTGTGTTTGCTCTTAACCACTAAACTTACTAGAGGTAGAATTTGTATCTTAGTCAACAATTTATCATGAAATGCTGATCAAAATAACTTCAGCATATGACTGCTACTGAACAAATATGCAGATGCTTCTCTGCGCAGGGCTGACTCCTGCCCCTGTTGTCTGGGCCTTTCTGCTTTCTGAGTGTTTCTGTGCCGCAGGTGCATGTGACAATGTGATAAGTACCTTGAACGTGTGCCTCTGCCACGCTGAAGACCTGTGTCTCTTGGGGAAGAAGTCAGAAATTTGCAAAAAGTGGGCTGAAAGGAAGTACTTTACATTGCCATAGCTTTTCCTGTGGCTTGTCCTGAGGTTCTAAATTAATAAGCACTTGTTCCTCTATCTAGTATCTATTTTTTTTTTTCTTAATCTAAATAAATTCTCCTCTACACCCCCACTATACTCAATCTTGGAACTTTTTTTTTAAATTTTCAGACAAAACAGGCACAGGCAGACATCCTTGCTGACAAAGTTCTGGGTAAGTGAAGGGGGTTCAATTTAAACCAAGGATTCTGATTAAGGACTTACAATACAAATGAACAGTACCTGGATTCTCATCAGAATAATGCAGTAAAGCAGATAATTAACATTTACCGCATACTTATTACATTTCAGGACCATGCTAGTTTCCAGGTAACCTTCACAGAAACTACCAAAAAAGAAGTATTTGTATCCCCATTTATGGGTGAGAAAACCAAGGTTCATGAGAATTACATCTGTTGCACATACTGAAATGAACCTAATAAACAGGACAAGGATCTGGATTCAGGCCTGGTTGTTGTAAAGACCCTGCAGTTTCCTCTAATAGCCAAGCAACTCTCAGTTGTTAAGTACTGACCAGGTCAATCAGCACATGAAACAGTGCTGTGCATGACCTCATACAGCCCTGCTGGTGGCACCAGAAGGTAGACATTATTATGATTCATAGGACACTTTTTTAAAAGTCAGATTCTTGTACAGAGCTACCCAGTAGATGAAGGGTAGAGCTTGGATTCAGACAGGTTCTAGCTGTACCCAAGCCTCCGCTCTTCCTGCTCCTCAATTGTTCTTTCACCACCTGGAATAGATGACCCTAAAGTTTTCTCCTTCATCTTCACAATGCTGTGATTCTCGTGTCTGTAAGCAGGGTCCCAGGATTCCAGACATTTCTTAATTCATTGGTGTTTTGTCTTATGGTCTCAGTGGTTTCTTGAACTACCTTTATGTTCTATTCTTGGGAGTAGAAGCAGAGGATATGATTGGAGTTTGCCATCTTGGATTTCTTTACCATAGTCAGGCCTAAAGAAGGCCACAGGAGGGACAGGAGGACAAAGTGGGGGGTGTGGTTGACACTGGTGAGATAATGAGCCACTGGTGCCTCTCCTTATCCAACCATCCTGGAATCTGCAAGTAAAAGTGTATGTGAAACTAGTAGCATCTTCTTCTTCTTCTTCTTCTTCTTCTTCTTCTTCTTCTTCTTCTTAAAATTTGATGCTTCTTAAGTGGGAGTTTGAGGAATGAGAAGTAAAAAGAGGTGTGCCTCTGAGCATGCTTTCCACTGGGGGTCACTGAACAGGGAAATGGCATCGCTAGCTTGAACCTTTAGATGAGGCAGATACTCTCTCTAGGTGCCTAAGGCTTGACCTATGACTCCCTGATGTCATTTACCACCTAGTTTTCCTATTATTTTCCATGAAGCAAAACCATTGTCACTAAAGGCACAACTTGAGTTAGAAAGATAGCATCGTAAAGTGAAAAGATTGTTATGTCATTAAATATTCTTTGCAAACATGACATTTAATGAATGCATAATATTCTTCTGAACATTTCTATTATTGGAAATTAAAATTCTTTACATTTTTCATTACTTTAATGCTGCACTAATTTAATACATTCATGTATACATAGCTCTGTCAAAATCTATTATTATTTGCTTAGGAGAGTATGCTAGAAGTTGATTATTAAGTCAAAAGCCCTAAAGTTGGTAGACATGTATATTGCTGGACTTTTTGAAAAGCTTGGTTCCAGTTCCTATTCTTTTGAAATAACTTAAAATACTTTGCACATAGGTTGCTATTAAACCAGGTCTCCCCTACACTATACTGTACCAACAATTTTTTGTCCCCAAGTTCATTGATCACATTGGGTTACCTTTATTGCCTTACTAAGTCCAACCTTTATAGTGTGAGCACATCAACACAGTCTAATTTTTCCTTCAAAATTTTGCTACAGCCTCAAATATATGATCAAACCCTCTGAATACTGTGCCACAGTTAAGTGCACCTTCTGAGCTTCTAGCTGGGTCATAGATGGGAGCAACCCCAGGCAGGCCATCTCTAGGTGAAAATCAATCTGTTAATTCTCATGAACACGAATATTCATGCAGCTCTGAACTTGTCAGTGCATTATTAGTCATGGACTTCCCTTAATGGTGCCCTTGAAAATGATTTGTGACCGTCCCCTGCACACCATTCCATAACAGCATCAGTAATGAAAAACTACCTGACGTAGGGAAAGGATGTTGGCTCTGGTGGTGGATCGCTTCTTCTGTGTCCACTGTCCCAAACATGTGCACAGATCAGGGGAATGCTGTGTCACATGGTGTTTCTGGACAGGTAGTGACATCCACTTAGAGAGGGGACCACAGGTAAATTTGAGACATGGATAATAAGGAGAGTCAGTTGCATAGACACCAAGGGAAGAGAAACGACAGGGACTCGCAGTCTCGCAGGTCCAGGGCTGAGGGATAGAGTGGTGGCTTTGACAGGGAATTGCAAACAGGGCCTGGAAGCTGTGGCAGGTGGAGCTGAAAGAGATACCAGCTGGCCGGAGCTGACAAGGAAGGAGAGTGGAAGCCGCGAGCCGTGGGCGGATGCTGTTTTTATGACATTTCTTCAAGTGGTTTTGCTTTCTGTTCTGAGATTCTGTTCTTCTCCAATCCAACTCAGAATTTGTTTTCCATTACTGATGATGTTATATGTCATATATTTGTTTATTCTTTTATAGCTTATGCCAGAAAGATTCTTACCAACTCTAAACATGGGGGAGTGCTGTGTACACATGCGTGAGCTCCATAAGAGCATGTGCATGCCACCCAAGGTCAGGGCAGGAGATGATTCTCATATCAATAACAGTATCACAGGAGTCCAAGACGTCCCAGGCCCCTCTGTGAGATGGGGAGGTACAGAAGAGTTGTGTGGGGCTCGGTCAAGTTTGACCAAAGTGTGCATCTTATTACCAATGAGCAAGGGTTTGGGAGTCAGGAGCCAGAGGTTCAAACCCTAGCTCAGCCAAGGTGGGACACTGAACAACTTATTTCACCCTTACAGGTCCCGTTTCCTCTTCTGGCAAACAAAAATCTTATAAAAGAGTCCAATGACTTCATTCTTTGTGTCTTTCCAGATCAACAAGATACATCCTCTGTGGCAGCAGGAATTTAAGTCATCCTCCTAAAACCCTTACCCATTCCTAAAAAATATATGTATCTGTAATCTAAAGATTGACATGATCTTTTCTCCTGCTCATGGTGGCAGAGGGCCAGGGTCTCTCAGAACCAAGAGGCCCCTGGGCATTGAGAGGGTCTTAAAGCAACATGAGGGAAGCCAGGGTCTCCGGGGACGATCTATGAAAGAGAAGCGTAACAGGGGCAGCCCTGCAACCTCAGCTCTGCGAGCAGACAGATATTTCAACTGCCACCTTCTGAGAGAGGAGCCAGTGTGCCCAGGAAGTTCTGGTAAAGGTGGCACCCAGGACTGGGCGACCGGTCTAGCACAGTGATGTCTAGAACCTTCCCTTGTCTTCCTGCCCTAAGAGGCCCCAAGGCTCTGATTTGATCTTTGATGACAGTGGCCAGTCTGAATTAGGGTACATTACAAGAATGAAGAGTACAGGGCTGGGGTTTCTAAGTTGATTGTGGCTTAGGGAAAGCTGGGGAGACAGAGGCCCAGCGATGTTGTCTTGCTAGCTCTTTGAGTGGCAAGACACACTCGGGAAGACAGCTGTCTCCTCGGTAAGGAGGACTTCCAGGAGCTATGCCCAGGCCAGGAGAGGAGGTCTCCCAGGAGCAAGCCCAGGTGGGCCGAGGCTAGGGGCTCAGGGCTCTACCCTTTCTTGCAGGGCTTTATCCACAGTTAATCTCAGTGCAGAACATCTGGAGTTTTCCAATGAACATCAAGTTGGGCACACTTGCAAATGGGGAGTGGATAATAGGGAGCAGCATTTTAGCCCAGCGTTCTGGGGACCTTACTTTGGAGTCTCCTGTGCCAAAGGCTAGACTGCCTCCAGGAGGCCCAGGAGGAAAACAGGAGAAGCATTTGGGGGAACCTGTGTAGGTGGGGGCAGCACTAGTAGAATCTCCTCTCAAAGTGAGAGCTGCCCCTGTAGCTGAGCTTCCCAGGGGATTAGGATGAGAAGAGGCCCTGGTGGTGTTAGAGGGGAAGGTTTCCCTCTGTGTTCACATGGGCCCTTCCAGCTGCTCCCCACTCCTCAGTTTTTCTTCCCAAATAAGGAAGAAAGGTTTATTTCATTGAGGAGATGGGCAGAGAGCGGTGTGGGGCATGCTGCTCCTCTGAGGGACACATGTGATAGGCCAGTGCTGCTCCTGCAGTTTGGAATGGTCAAGGTCAAATCCTGCCCAAACAGGACTGCATTAGAAAGCCTGGGTATGTTCACATGGCTAATATTCAGTCTCCAACTCTTTCTTTTCTGCCATAAATCTCATGATTTTTAAAATTTCCCAGTTTGCAGAGGTAAACTGATATGTATTATGAATTATGCAGCCTTTGACCCTAACAGCTTAGTGAGTATCAGGGAGGAAATCAGAAATTGTGGAGGGACCTCAGGAAAAGTGAGTTGTAGCTGCTGCCTGGGTCACCTGCCTCCATGCTCGGAGTCTGCTTTTCTTTTCCCCAACCCTCATAGACTTCTTTGGTCTGACATCTTAAGAGTTAATCCCCTTACACAAATGATAATATGCAATCCCCATTTCGTAGATGAGGAAACTAATTCAGAAAGGCCAATGGCCTGTGCAGGGTTATAATAGCCACAGGTGGTAGGGCTGAAGTACAGCAGTAGCAGTCAGACACGGGGTCAGACCTTTGGCCTTTCCTAAAATGTGTTTCACCACCTCATAAAGGGAAGAAAGCTCTACACTCCCAGCAGTCTTTTCAACAAACATCAAACTGATGTCGATAGCAGAAATCAAAAACAATGAAGAAACCCCCTGCTGTCAAGGCCATGGGTAAACAGCAGCTCATACACACTATTGGAGAATTTAGCGTGCATTCTTTATAGAGCTCAATTTATTGATGTGTAGGAATTTGTGCCAGGAAAATAATTATACCAGGGCACAAAGATACATGGGCAAAGCAGTCTTCTAAAACGTTATTTTTAACAGTAAAAAAATAATAATTTAAACAAGCTAAATATCCATTCCCAGGAGGACTGGTGAAATGCATTGCAGTAAATCCATCCGATACTCTGTGCTATGGCCATTCACAATGATAATATAGATTTGTGTATTATTAACTCAGCAATATGTGAACTGACACTGGCAGGTTATACAAGAGTATATGCAATCGCATCCCATTTCTCTAGTGTGCGTGAGTCTACATAGGAGAAGGTGGAGGGGGTGTGGAATCACTCAGCAATGAAGCACTGTGCTTCATGGTAGAGGGACACTCTGCCCCCAGGGCACCATGATCCTACCTGGGACATGTACAGGTTTCTGCACTGTCTCAGCCTCCACTTTCTCATCTGAAAAGCAGAGCCTGCTGTCCTTACCTGCCGGTGCTGTCTTAAGGGTTAAGTGAGATGATGACTGTGAAGTCTCAGCACAGAGTGGGGCGCTTGCGGGAAGTTGGGTGAATGGTGGCTATTTTGATATTTATGTGGGCATCTGTTCCAGTTATTTAGGGTGGTATAAGCAATGTCCCCCAAATGTAGTGGCTTCATACAATAACTGTTTTATCACATCTCATAAATTCAATGTATCCCAAATTTGGGTGGGGCTTGGCTGATTATTTGCTCTCTGAGCTGCCCCTGGGGTCATTCGGAGACACCTGGCCATGCTGGTTGGAGCATCCAGAATTGCTTCACTTGCATGTCTGGAGGGGATGGTTGAAGAGCTGGGCTCAGCTAACACTCTTGTTTGGAGCCCAGATTCATGGACTCTCTAGCAGGGTGGCATTAGTATGATGAGACTCTCTACATAAAGACTAGCTTCATCTAGAGTGGGTGTTCCCCAAAATAACTGGTGGGAGATGCTTAGTCTTTTTGTACTAATCCACATAATTGCACAGCATTACTTAGACCACACTCTGTTGGGTGAGGCAGTAATGGGCCCCCAGATTCAAGGGAGGGAACCTAGAGCCCTCTGGGTCAAGGAGAAGAGGATCACAGTCTCTTTGAGGTTGAGCAAGTGGATGTGAGATATTGTTGTTGCCATCTTCAGAAAATATTATCTGCCAAGAAACTTGTATCTGTATATCTTGGTATTTTGTATTTGATGTACTACATATCAAATATATGTATCTATAATCTAATGTATACACTCACAGACAGAGTTATAGGCATGCTTTGTATAAATGAACACACTAGCACACAAATAGACACCCAGAGACATGGATCAAAATACATACATGTTCTCTAAGAGAATCGCCTGTGCCGAGGAGGCAGGCCCCTGCATGGGAAGTCTGCAACGTTGTGCAGGAAAGCGACAGAAGAGGAAGGAGACACTTGCTGGCTGTGGATATAGCGTAGGTTTTGCCCTTTACAATAAGATGATGCATTTCATTTTGCTCCCCCTGTTGCTATGGTATCTGCCTTTATATTTATAACTGTGTCTGTTCGGCGGCGTTCTGGTGATGGAGAGGCTTCTTGGTTCTGAGAAGAGCCACAGCCAGCGTGGCGGGGGCTTGCTGGGCAGGGAGGCAGGGAGAGGCCTGGGTGCTCTGACTCCCTGTCCTCTGTTCCCTCTCTGAGTTGCCCCTCCAGTTTCCCAACACCTGAAGATGGAGCAGGCCTGACAGCTCCCCTCACGTGGCCTGTCAGAGTTGAAGCCAACTTTGAGCTCTCTGTGACCTTGAGGGCTGTGTGACCTTGGGCAAGTTTCTCTTCCCTTCCCAAAGCAAGAAGGACGAAGGGGAATTATCAGTGTCCCTTCCCAGTTCGCCTTCCTCATGGTGCTTTCAGTTTCTGAAGGACCCTGAGCCCATTCTGCCTGGTGGCCTGCTTGTGCCTGGCTTCTCCTGCTCCTCTTCATGCTTGAGTTTGCCACCCCTGAGGGGCCCGCCCTTACTTGCCCATCTGCAGCAGACACGCTCAGTGCTCTGACCACAGGCTCACACCCTCCCCGGCATCCTTTGGTCATCTTTCACACGCTGACTGCCTGGGTGTGTGTCCATTCCCAACAGCCAGCCCTGGGGTTTTGCACTGGCAGGCTGCCACCAGGCTCCCAGAAGTCACTTTGCCTGAATGCGAGGGCAGCCGAAGGTGCTCGGGGTTTACCTTGGCCAGAGCAGCCCTCAACTCAGGAGAAAGGTGTGGGAGTATAAATCCTTCAGCTCCCTCACCCCTGAGCTGCAAATGTCTGCTCTACACCGTCTCCAGAGCTCCCTGTGGATTGCACCAGTCCCCTGGGATGGGGAAGTTGCGCCTTGACTGTTCCCTCCCACCCCTGTGGCACGTCCCACCCCACCCACTCACCAGGCTTCCCTGACAGTGCTGCACAATGCTTTGCTCCTACTCGCACGCTCCGCACAGGGCCTGCTCCTGGGAACCTTGCTGGGGTCACTTTCTGGACAGGGCAGCGTGGCTAACCCTGTGTCCTGTTTGCTTCCAGGTGACACATATCCCAATCCACAAGCACTTATGACATCATGCCTCTCCCTCAGCCTCTCTGGGGGGTATGTTCCACACGACCAGGCCACGTGCACTATCCTGCTTTGTAATACGGTTCTTGGAACAGGAAATGTGCTCAACAATTTGTGAAATGAAGGAAGCGAAGGTCCATGAAGGATGGCCTTTTCCTAGTGGCCTCACGGGCACCTTTGCCTTAGCTCTTGGTGCCACCTCAGATATCCTCACCCCTGGACTTCCATCCAGCTGTCACCAATCACAGCCTGTAAGGAAAGTCTTGAAAAATGTCCACTCTCATTATGTATCAAATGAAAATTAACATTAGACTCAATATATAAAAAGTTGTTAAATTCAATACTAAAAAGACACCCAATTAAAAATGGGTAAAGGACAAAAACAAACATTTCTTTAAAGATTTACCAATTGTTAATGAGCACATGAAATGAGCACATGAGGATGTCCAAATTGAGACTAAGTCTGTAAAGAACACAGGTAAAATAGAAGCTTAGAAAAAGTTTTCTCTGATTCCTTATTTTTTTTCTTTGCAATGCTGATTTATTTTGCACATTTAAAAATATTCTGTGACTTCGTAAGGCTCAACACAAGACCCAACTTCCATTTGACACATAATAGTCCCCCAGGCCCCATCGCTGTCTCACCCAGGTGGTTTATGGTTTAGGTGACATGATCTGGTCTTTGAGTGAGGATAACAATATTAATAGCTACATCGACCGAGTGCCCTCCAGGGCTCAGACACTGCCCATGTAGTATTCTGCCTGATCTCAGTATCCTCATGAGTGTGTGGCACTTTTGCAAGATGAACCAATGAGAGATGGAGAAGTGGAGCAGCCCACCAGAGGCATGCCCCTGTTGCCGTGGGTGTGCTGCAGCCTGGGCCTCTCTGGACCTTTCCCCTTTGGGAGCTCACGGTGGCAGCTGAAGCACTTCTACAGGAGAGACTGCATCAGATGCTGCTGTCCTATCCACAGTGGCTTGGCAGTCACCGTCCCCATCCGAAGCTTCTAGTTCCAAGCCCTTAGGAGTTGGCCCTAGGGATCTCCCTGGCCTCAGAGCACTGCCCTACATAGCAGGCAGTTATGAGGATCAAAGAGGGCAGAGTCCCAGGAGAAGTCCTGATGGGAAGGAGCCGGTGGGTGAACGGCCAACACCTGCACCCCTCGGTGTTTGACCCTCAGAAAGCCCCTCCCAGGGCACCACATACTGGCCTCTTCCCCTTGGCCAACTCTTCTCCAAGATCACTTCCTTGGATTGGCTCCCAAATAAACGACTTGTGTCACACCCTGTGTCAAGGTCTGCTGCTAGGGAACATGGGCCTGAGGACCTTAAATATGGGAGAAAACTGTGCCTAGGAGCCTGGCCCTGATGCTATTTTTATTAAAACTCTTTATTATGGTTTGGAGGTGTTCAGGGAAAGGTGAATAGGACAGAGGGGTTCCCTGCCCAGCACCATGGCCTGGGAGGCCTCACTGTTTATCTCCTGCAAATCAGCCTCACGTCTCCACACCGTGAGCAACTGGACCACAGGCTCAGGGCCTCCAATGTCTGTTGTCCCTGCTCCTCAGCATCAGAGTAGCTCTGACCAGCCAGGGGTCACAACTGCTGATGACTAACTTCACATACTCACCTGACTCTGCTGGACCTTTGACCATCTTTTGGTAAAGGAAAAAGACTATAAGTTGAGAAGTCAAATCTATAAGGCTGGGGGAATACCACCATGTGGGAGTCAAACTCTGTTCAAGACCTGGTGGACATCCTCAGCCTGCTGCTTCCCAACTATTTGACCTTGGGGAAGTCCCTTGACCTCTCTGTGTCCTCAATTGCACAAGGGGAACCTAGCAGGACCTACCTCAGGGGTGATTCTGAGGACCATATGAGTAAAGGCTATGTGGGCAGTGCTCTGGATTCATAACCCTTGGTAAAGGTTAAATAAACTCTGGAGTTTCTGGAGCACCCTACAGCTCTGTCTTGGCTCTGAACCCCAGACCAGTACTTCTGAGTAGCCTCTCACACTTGCTTCAGCCGAACCGGGCTCCCTGGGCCACTCTAGTTCCCCATGCCTCCTCAGGGCCCTGGCAGGGCTGTGCCTGTCTCCTGTTGGCTTCTGTCCTAGGGTGCCTCCAGCCAGGACCCAGCTCCTCCTCCATACTCCTTGCCACAAAAACTGGGTCACTCTAGACCAACAATGGTTATAGTGATAATCATCGTAGCCTACCTGTGCTAAGTGACTCACAAAAAAGTCTCTCTGGTTCCCTAATTATTGTCACCATTTTACAGACAAGGAAAGTAAAGGTGACACCCACCAGCACAGCATGAGGGAGAGACTGGGCTGACACTGCAACCCGGGTCCTTCCAGACCTAGACCTGCCTGTGCTGTCTCTGGACACGTGGAGCACATCGCCAATAGGAAGCAGGTCCAGGAAGCCACAGGTCAAGAGACCAAGGTCCAGCCCTCTCAGGTCCACCTGGTTTGATTTGTCTCTTAGACTCCAGGGATGCCTGGACACACAGGTTTGGAGGGGTGGGCCAAGCCTTCCTTCTCTGGAGAAGCCAGAGGAGAGGAGGGGAAGCAGTTCCACCAGTATGGATATGCTTCCAGCACCAGGTCCTGACACCAGGGAGAGGAGTCCTAAACAAATAGGAGTCACAAACCCACGTCACAGTGACAGCCCTGCCCCAGCACTGCCCTCTATCTGGGGCCTCTCTCCACAGGGAACAGCAAAGCAGTGAAAAACACCAGCAGCTCAGGGTCTGGCTGGACTCCCATGTGGCTGTGGCTCCTCAGCCCAGCACAACCTCCCACAAACAAGACAAAACAAAGTGCTTGGGGAGTACCTCCAGGTGGGAGTCAAAATCTGGGGACCAGTGCAAGGAAAAGGGTTCCAGAGGCCTGTTGCCTGGGATAGAGATCCCCTTATTGGAGGGCCCCAGATATGGGGCAGGAGGGGATTGGAGCGGCACTTGGAAAGGCTGAGTCCCAGGAAGGCTGGGACGGACGGGCATGCTGCCCATCACCTCTCAGGAGCTCTGGCACCTGGCTACCTCAGTATTTCTCCTTTCTCATCCATAAAATGTGTGCAGTCAGAGCTGGCTTTGCATATTTCTGAGGATCCTGTGAATCTAAGGTACAGGACCCAGCACAGAACAGGTATGTGACAAACTGAGGCTCCTTGTCCAGAGTGAGCCCTAATTTTGCCTTCCTATCAGGACAGGGACATTGGCAGGACAGAGAGAGGCAGCTGAAGTCTAGAAGAGGGAGGGTCCAGTGGACCTTCTGGAGCACTCCTCCCTCCCCATCTCTCTTCACTAGCTCCTGCCCTTGAACGCAGCCCCATCCTGGGAGAAGCAGCACAAGGAGAGGTCGGAAGGAAATGGAGGGAATGGATGATCTGAGCTGCAGAGGTGTGGGAGGAACAGGAGCCCAGGCCCAGGACCCAGAAGTGGTTCTGGATGCTTGTCAGTGCAGGGCTTCCCCAAAACAGGGACATTGTGAATAGGACAACGAGGCTACCCATGGGCACCAGACTGTAGTCAAGAAACAGCTCTTTGCCCAGCCCTGTGGCACATGCCTGTAAGTCCAGTGACTTGGGAGGCTGAGGCAGGAGGATCACAAGCTCAAGGTCAGCCTCAGCAACTTAGTGAGACCTTAAGCAAGACCCTGTCTCAAAATAAATAAATAAAAAGATCTGGGAATGTGGATCAAGGCCCAGTGGTAAAGTGCCCCTGAGTTCAATTCCCACTACTTAAAAAAAAAAAGAAAGAAAGAAAGCATCTTTCCTCCTAGAGAGAGTGGATCAAGGAAGGAGGAATAGTTCCCCGGGGCTTAGGAAAGGCTGCACCAGCCCTGGTCCTTAGGACTGCCACCTCCCACCTTCTCCTATGCCTGACAGTTCCCGTTTGTAACTCGCTGATGGTAAAAGTCCTTCATTTATCGATGTGCTCAGAATGGTACCTCACGCCCTCGGGAGGTGAAGTACTCCAGAGACTTGTCAGATCAATACACAAGGGCGAGAAGTTGCCAGAGGATTACAAGAACCGCTTCCCTCTGAACTCTGCCTGCTGAAAAGAGAGCGGCCAGAAAGGAAGCAGCTTTCTTTGACGTGTGTGTGGCTTTGCCTGTTTCAAACAGCAGCAGGATGAGCTGCCGTCCCTGGGTGGCCCTGGCTTTTCCAACTGTAGACGCCTCATTTAGTGGAAAACAGCACAGGCTGGAGGATCAAAGGACCAGAGCTGGATTCCCACCTCCGTTAACTTAGGAATGGATGTTCATCCCGGGAAGCCACAGACCCTCTCCAAAGATTAGGTGCTGCTTCTGTAACACTATATAGTCAAGAAACAGCTCTTTGCCCAGCAAAGAGCTTGGGTGGTGGGATATTAACTGACGGATGTACAAGTTACTCTGGAATTTCAGAACTGTGTGTTCTCTCTTCCACTCATTGTGGCGTTCCTGCATGCCCAGAGACTTTCATCCCCTCATTACTAGTAATACTTCTCATTACCAAGCTCCAGTCTAGAAAGAAAAACAATAGCATCACAAACATTGAATGATTGAAGCATTGCTGGCTTCTCCAGGCCACAACCACAGGACCTGAGAAGGGCTGTGGCCTGAGAAAGTGGCCTTGGATATAGAGAGGAGGCCTCACTTTCAGGTCCAGAAAGAACCAGCCAGTTCAGGAAGCTCAGGAAGAACAGGCCACTCTCAAAGTCAGCCAATGAAGAGAAGTTCCAGAACACTGGCAGATATGGAGGATGAAATACAGGGGAGGGTAGAGGAAAGGCCGGGGAAGAACAGGTAAAAAACCTTAAAAAACAAGCCCAAGGAGCTCAGCACGAGGGTTTCCCCCCTGGAGGACCTGGAGTGGACACCAGGATGGTTGGAGCTTGGGAGTGCTTGAGTGCAGATAGAAGAGAATCCACTCCTGCCTCTTTAATGGTGCCCCAAGCTCCACCCCCAACGTCTGACCTATGACAATGGGATTCCAGGAGGAAGAGGCTGATGTCTCCAGTCCTTTGGGGAGCAGGAGAGGATGGAAAATTCTAAACGTAGTAAACCACAAAAGCAAGAGCCTCTCAGGTTCTGAGAGGTTGAAATATGGCATGGGAACTGTGGAGGGCTGTCCTTGGTGGTCACTGCCTCCATTCTGACCTGGTTATCAGTACAGCCAGGGCAGGAGTCAGGCCTTCTGTCCACCAATAGGTGTCGGGTACCTGCAGTGTTAGCATTGGCCTAGTCCAGGAAAGGCAGCCCTGGCCCCAGTCATCACAGGTCCCCCAGTTTGGCACCATTTTAACCAGAGGACATAATCCAGTGTGGTCATAAGAAATTCTTCAGGACTCTCAGCTCCCAAATATACTACCCATCCTGTGCTTCTGTGCTGGGTGCAGAATCTCTAGCTCTGAGTCCCCCTTTATCAGTGGACAAATCGTACTTGTCCTTCATGTTCAGATGGCAGCACCTCCCTCCTCAGGGGACTTCTCAAGTCCTGTAGTTGTGGCCTGACTCCTTGGTTCCTCAGAGTGCGTTGAGGCTCAACAGTTGTTGGATGAATGACTGAGTAAGTGATTTCAGTGCCAATACTTACGAGGTGTGAGACCCTCAAGAAAATCTTTGCTAGCTACTCTCTGACAGAGGATTAATACCTAGACTATATAAAGAACTCAAAAAACTTCACACCAAAAAATCAAATAACCCAATTAATAAATGGGCAAATGAATTAAACTTCTCAAAAGAAAAAAAATACAAACTGTCAATGAATATATGAAAAAAAAATGTTCAGCATCATTTGCAATTAGGGAAATGCAAATCAAAACTACACTGAGATTTCATCTACACCAATCAGAATGGCAGTCAAGAGTACTAGCAATAAAAAAAGCCAGAGAGGAAACAAAGAAAACACTTTTACGCTGTTGGAGGGATTGAAAATTAGTACAATAACTATGGATATCAGTATGGAGATTCCTCAAAAGACTAGGCATGGAACCACCATCTGACCTGCCTGTGCCACTCCTCACTATCTATCCTGAATAACTGAAATCATCATACTGTAGCAATACATGCAAGAACCAACCTATGGAACCAGGCTATGTGTCCATCAATGAATGAATGCATAAAGAAAATGTGGTATACATACACAATGGAATTTTTTTCAGTCATAAATTAAAAATAAAACTATGTCATTTGCAGAAAACTGGATGAAACTTGAGACCATTATGTTAAGTGAAGTAAGTCAAAGTCAGAAGGTTAAGGGTTGTGTGTTTTCTCTTATATGTAGAAGCTAGAGAGGAAAATGGAAAAGAAAGTTGGGGGCAGATCTCATTAAAATCAAAGGGAGATCAGTAGAGGAAATGGACCAAGGGATGGGAGGTGGTGGGATGAGAGGGAGGGGGAAGCTCTGGGAGTAATCTTGGGCAAAGTATATTGCCCTGATATATGCATGTATGAATATGTGACAAATCCCATCAGTATGCACAGCTATAATGCACCGATAAAAGAATGTGGGGAAAAAAAGCCCACACCTCCATCATCCATGATTTTCCAATTGTTTGAACTGAGACTCAAAAAGGTCAGGTCACTAGTATAAGGAATGGCTGATAGATGGTGGCCCTGTGATTGGACCTAAGAGGTCTGTCATCAGCCCATGTTCTTCATCTCTAGATTGGACTGGATTCCAGGCTGGAGAAAAGTCCAGGGAGCTAAGGACTCAGGATAAAAGCCAGCCCACCAACAGTGTGTGTAGCATCCCAAGCACAAGAACAAACCCTTCGGAGGAAATTCCCTACAGTAGAGGCCAAGGGCAAGGAGAGGAAAGGCCAGAGCCTGGCTCTGCAGCTCTTTCCGCTCCTCCCCTTGAGGTTTGGGTGCTCTGGCCCTGAGAAGAGACAAGCCTCCCCAACAGGCACAGCCAGTTGGGCCCTGGGCCATCCTATAATCATCTGCAAGTGCTCTTTTCTTTCTACCTCCTATCTCCTGGTCCCAAGACCACTCTTAGCTCAGCAACTTTCCTCTCTTTAATTTTGTCTCCATTTTTATTAAGCAGTCCTGACAGGCGCAAGGATGCAGTCACCACTTGTTTCCATAATCGTTTGACGAGCACATAATGAGAATCACTTATCAGATAAATATGCTGCAATTAGCCTGCAACCACGTCGCCATCTGTGTTTTTTTTTTTTTTTTTAATGCCCAAATGTGGTTGAAGTCCTCCGCGGGGACTCTCCTGGTGATACACAGAAACCAACAGGATGCTACCTGAGGGGGATCCCAGGAAAGGATACGGCCAGGTGTTGGGGACAGAAGGCAGCAGAGTCTGGGACTTCTTCTGGTGACTCAGCTGGTTGGGCTGCAAGGCCAGCACTGGCTGGGAGCTGAGAAAGAGCTTCTTAAGGCTCTGGGCTTCTCAGGAGAGAAAGGTGGGCAGGATGCATCTGTTCCTTCCTTTAATCACTGTGTTAATTGGCCCTCAAAGGGAATAAGTCTTATTTGATGGAAAACACAGTGTGTTGTTCATAGTGGGCACAAGATAAATCTTTGCAGGATTGAAATGCCCAGAGGTTTCTGTTATGTCCAGAAGTCAGACCTGTCCTCCAATGATACCACCTGGAGGTGGGCAGTGGTGGGGGTCCACATGTCAGAAACAAAACAGAAACAAATCTGGAGACACGCAGTGTTGTGGGGTCTGGTCTTGAGGGATCAAGTATAAAATGTAAATTGTGGGAGTCCTCAGTGTCTTCTTTTCTTTATTCCTCTGCCCCGTTGGAGCTTCCATGTCAAACTCGACAAGCCAGTTAGCACTGGTCAGGAATGACAGCCTGTTGGGGCTGCCATTTGACTGCAAGTGATAAAAACCCAGCCGGGGTGACATAGCCACATGAGCATCTGTAAAGAGGGGTGTCCCGCCAGAAATCAGAGAAAGAAAAAAGAAAATTAAAGCAACAAGGATTTACCTCTCCTACTCAGTGGACTAGTAAAGAGCTAATATTTGTGAGACCAGGGAGAAATGGGAGCTTTCACATAAACTGGGAAGGCCACTTAGGGAAGCAAATAGGGCCATATCCAGTAATGTTTAAAATGAGCACGCTTCAGTGTCCTCAACTCCGTCACTAGTGTGCTCTGGGGGACACATTGGCCATGTGCCAACGGCGAGGGCAATAAGCCAGCGTCATCTGTAACAAGTAGAAAAGAAGGAAAGAAGGGAGACCAGGAAAGAGGGAAGGAAGAAGGAAGAGGAAGGGGGAGAGAAGGGGAGAAGGGAAAACTACCTCTTCATCAATAAAGAAACCAGCACACTGTGACACACTTGTGAAATGTGATATTTGTTAAAACTAATGAACTAGATGTATATCCAGCAGAATGATGAAATGAGAAAAGCACATTGGGAAAGGATTCCGAGTATAAAACCGTGTGTGTGTGTGTGTGTGTGTGTGTGTGTGTGAACATACACAAAACACAATTGTGCATTGCTTCCCAAACCACACAGGTATAATAAATGTTATGGTTTGGTTGCTAGGTGTCTGTCCCCTAAAAGACAATGTGAGAAGGTTCAGAGAATAAATGACCAGGTTATGAGAGCCCTCCCCCAACCAGTGAATTAATCACCTGATGGGATTAATTGAGAGGTGACTGAAGGCAGGTGGTTGGAGGAGGTGGGGCATTGGGGTGGTGGTTTTGGGGGTGTATATTTCTGTCTGGCAAGTAGAGTCTCTCTCTGCTTTCTGATCATCATGTGAACCTCTTCCCTCTGCCACACGCTTCTGCCATGATGTTCGGCCTCACCTTGAGCCCTGGTAATGGAGCCTGCTGTCTGTGGATTGAGACCTCTGAAACTGTGAGCCCCCAAATAAACGTTTCCTCCTCTACAGTTGTGCTGGTCCACTCTTTTAGTTACAGTGGAGAAAAAGCTGAATAAAACAATAAGTATATAAAAACATACCTTAAGGCGGGACCCAGGCTCACGGAAGGCCCGGGGCCAGCCCTCCACAGGCAGGGCAGACACCACTGGAGCCCAGTCTCTGGCACAGAAACACCTCTTCCCACCAGCAGGCTACCCCAGGAACCCAGGCCTGGCCCAGACCCACCCGCACCGACCTGTGCAGGACCCAGGTCCAGGGTAGGTCGAGTTCACCCCCACCCCCACCTGGGAGCCTAAGCCTAACCCCTTCCCATCTTGGGACACTGCAGCCATAGCCATAGCCATCCCAAGCAGTAGCCCCTAACTTTTTGACAGTAGACAGGGCCTACAAGCAACTGCACCTCAAAGCAGGCATCCCAAAGGGAGTGTGAGGCCCACCCTTTCAGCCCCATCTCTGCAAGACATTGATTCCATCTTGGGGCACCGTAACTATTATCTCGAGTTACCTCAGCTGTTGCTGCCACCACCTTTAGATGAAGTAGCAACCACTGAGGGACACCAGCAAGGTCTGGAAGCCAACATCAAGGTGAGGTACAGACAATCTGCACGGGTACTACAAGAACATGGGGAAGAAACTGAAGTATCTCAGATTCACACTGCATGAAAGGAAGACACACAGACAACATGAAAAAACAAGGGAGGAAAGTGCCCCAAACAAACCTCCATGCTATAATAACAGAACCATGGACAGCGAAGTCAATGAAATGTCAGACAGGGAGTTCAGAGGTTTATAATGAAAATGATCTGTGAATTAAAGAATGATCTAAATGAGCAAATACAGGGAAAAACTGATCACTCCAACAAAGAGATAAGAGAGCAAAAGATTACTTGCAAAAGGTAGCAAAAGATTACTTCAAGAGAGAGATAGAGACTCTGGGGGAAAAAAAAAGTCAGAAATCCTTGAAATGAGGGATACAATAAACCAAATAAAAAAACTCAATAGAAAGCATAACCAACAGACTAGATCACTTGGAAGAAAGAATGTCAGATAATGAAGACAGAGTATACAATCTGGAAAATAAAGTTGATCACATAGTGAAGATAGCAAGAAACCATGAACAGAACATCCAAGAATGATGGGAAAACATCAAAAGACCAAATCTAAGAGTTTGGGGGATAGAGGAAGGTACAGAGTTTCAAACCAAAGGAATGCACAATTTTTTCAATGAGATAATATCAGAAAATTTCCCAAGCATGAAGAAGAAATTGGAAAACCAAATACAAGAGCTTTATAGGACACCAAATGTACAAAATTTCAACAGATCTACACCAAGATACATTATAATGAAAATGCCAAGCACACAGAATAAGGATAGACCCCTAAAAGGTGCAAGAGAGAGGAATCAGATCACATATAGGGGGAGACCAATTAGTGCCTCAGCAGATTTTTCAACCCAGACCCTCAAAGCCAAGAGATGGTGGAACATCATATACCAAGCTCTGAAAGAAAATGGATGCTAACCAAGAATCTTATATTCAACAAAACTAAGCTTCACATTTGATGATGAAATAAAAACTTTCTATGATTAACAAAAGTTAAAAGAATTTACAACTAGAAAGCCTGCACTACAGAACATCCTCATCAAAATATTCCATGAAGAGGAAATGAAAAAAAATGATGAAAATTAGCAAAGGGAGGTATTACACTAAAGGAAAATCTATTCAAAGGAGAAACCAAGTCATATTAAATACCCAAAATAACAAAAATAGCTAGGCTGGGAGCTGAGAAAGAGCTTCTTAAGGCTCTGGGCTTCTCAGGAGAGAAAGGTGGGCAGGATGCATCTGTTCCTTCCTTTAATCACTGTGTTAATTGGCCCTCATGTCTCAATAGTAACCCAGAATGTTAATGACCCAAACTCACCCATCAAAAGTCATAGGCTAGAAGATTGGATCAAAAAAAGACCCAACAATATGCTGCCTCCAAGAGACTCATCTCATAGAAAAGACTGAAGGTGAAAGGTTGGGAAAAATCATACCACTCACATGGACTGTGGAAGCAAGCAGGGGTGTTCGTCCTCATATCAAACAAAGTAGATTTCAAGTTAAAGTCAATCAAAAAGGATAAAGAAGGACACTACATACTGCTCAAGGGAACCATACACCAACCAGACTTAACAATTATAAATATATATGCCCCAAACAATGGAGCATCTACATTCATCATACAACCTCTTCTCAAGTTAAAGAGTCAAATAGACCACAACACAATAATTTTGGGTGACTTTAACACAACTCTTTCATCACCAGATAGATCTTCCAAACAGAAGCTGAACAAAGAAACTATAGAACTCAATAATAAATCAATAACTTCGACTTAACTGACATATATAAGGAATATTTCATCCTTGAATGAAAGAATACACTTTCTTCTCAGCAGCACATGGATCCTTCTCTAAAATAGACCATATATTATGCCACAAAGCAACTCTTAGCAAATACCAAAAACCCAGAGATAATACCCTGCATTCTATCAGATCATGAAATTAGAAATCAATGATAAAATAAGAAATAAAAGCTACTCCAACACTTGGAGAATAAATAATATGGTACTGAATGAATAAGGGGTTGCTGAAGACATCAAGGAGGAGATTAAAAACTTTTTAGAGGTGAATGAGAACACAGATACAACATATCGAAATCTCTGGGACACTATGAGAGCAGTTCTAAGAGGAAAGTTCATTGTGTGGAGTTCATTCCTCAAAAGAAGAAAAAGTCAACAAATAAATTACTTAACATTACATCTCAAAGCCCTAGAAAAAGAAGAACAAATCATCACAAAAGCGGTAGGAGACAGGAAATAATTAAAATCAGAGCTGAAATCAATGAAATTGAAACAAGTGAAACAATTGAAAAAACTGACAGAACAAAAAGATGGTTCTTTGAAAATAAATAAATAAAATCGACAGACCCTTAGCCATGCTAACAAAGAGAAGGAGAGAGAAAACTCAAATTACTAACATATGTGATGACAAAGGAAATGTCACAACAGACACTACAGAAATACATAACACATAGTAGAGCTAAGACTGCCTCTGGCTTTTAAAGATTTATTTTACTTACTTTTGTATACCAGGGGGTCTGGACTCTTAGCCAGGACCTAAAAATCTCTAAGAAAGAAAAATAAGGAGATGCAACAGAGGTTTTCTATAGTAATTATGTGGAAGATAAAAAAAATTGGGAAAATTTAATGCAAGAGTCGGGCCTCTTATTCTACTCTACCTTTAAAGGAAGTGGAAACCCTGACTTCAGGTGGCACAGGAGGGGATTCCTGGACACTTCCCACCTATTGCATAACTTAATCTGCTCTATCTGAATACTAAACTCCAATATGCATACATTTGGGGCACAGTGATCTCATGCAGAGAGGCCAATTTATATTAATAATAACAGTAACTGGTGTTATGCCTCTTTCTTGCCCCATGCCATGGTTAACCTTAAACATATCATCCCACTTAATTTCCATAATTGCCCTGGGTTAGGTGCGTGTTTTATTCTTACTGTTTGGATGCAAAGAGGCTACGAAACCTGTCCAAGGGCCCACGGCTGGCAGAGGCAAAGCTGGACTCAACACAGCAGTGTGGCCTTGCGGGTTCCTGGTGAATGTCGACTGTGTGTGCATACAGTCTCCACGAACCGTGACTTTCACACCATCCATGTGCTGAAAAAGTTGCGCCTGGTTCTCAACCCTGCTCCACGCTGCCTTCTAGCCACCGTCCCTTCTGGGATGTGTAACGCGCATGTTGAGTGCGACCTGCATGGCCAGCTCCTGTCTTCTTTCACAGGCGTTTCTCCCCCAGTCTTTCCTGTTTTGGTTAATGGCATCAAGATCTGCCTAAGAGCCCAGACAAAAAACCTAGGGGCCCTCAAGCCCTCGCTGTTCCTCAAGCTCCATGCAACTCCTCAGTCCTTAATTCTCCACCTCCAAACAGTGCTGCAGCTCCCAGGGCTGGTCACTGCCACGCCAGATTTCAGGCCACCATTACTTCTTCCTCTGATGATGGCAGCCCCCTCCAAGCCACTAGCCCTGCTCCCACCTCCACACACTTCCCCGGAGCAGTCCATGATGTAGGGAAAACTGCTCACTGAACCCCCGATTCTGACCCCCAGGGTCTTCCCGCCAGAGAAAGTAAATGGCAAGTTAGGTTCCCACGGGGCCCTGCACCCAGGGCCAGCTGGCTAGGCTTGCCACCTGAACACTCATGTTGAGGAGGACCCCAAACTTGCTTTTAATTCTCTGCTATCACTGTCTTGATATTTTAAATAATTTTTAGCATTTTACCCTAGGCACTGCTAGCTGTGTAGTCTGTCTTGCCCATACAGCCTAGCTCCTGGGTCTTTCTTTGATCTTACCTCCTATCACTTTCCCTCTTCTCCATATGCTCCAAAGTCTCTGAGCTCTGTATTATTCTACACAAGCCTATACACACGAGGCTTGTACACATATCAGGGCCTTTTCCTTTGCTATTGCTTCAGCCCAAAATGGTCTTCCTGGAACTGTGTGTCTGTCTCCCCTTTTCCCATCATTCTAGACTAAGCCCAAATGCCACTACCCCAGAAAGGCCTTTTCTGACCATTCCAGCAAATTAACATCCTTCTTAATACTCAGTTATTCTCTATCTTATTTCACTCTTCTGCTTTGTTAATGGTAATTATCTGTCTTGGTCTGTTTTGTGTTGCTATAACAAAATGCCTGAGATTAGGAACATTATAGAAAAAAAAGTTTATTTAGTTCATAGCTTTTGAGGTTGAAGAATCCAAGCTTGGGTAATTGCATGGGTGTGGGCCTTATAATAATATATTGTGTAATATACTGCATCATAATATGGCTGAAAGCATCACGTGGCAGGAGCACATAGAAGAGAGAGGTCACATGGTGAAAGAGGAAGCAAGAGAGCAGCTGAGAGGCCTAAACTCACTTTATAACCACCCACTCCTGAGGTACCCAAACTGGTCCCTCCAGACCTCGCCCACTGAAAACAGACAGCCTTTAATCCCTTCCAGTGGTGGTGCCCAAGTGACCTTATCACTTCCCACTAGGGCCTGCCTCTTAAAGGTTCTTCCCCTCTCCATAGTGTCACTCTGGGGACCAAGCCCCCAGCACGTGAACAAACCGTATCCAAACAATGACCTGATCTGGAATTCTTGTTCTGCTCACTTGCTCTGTTTTCCCAATAGAAAACAAGCTTCATGTTAGAAGCACTGTTTTAGACCAACACTACAGAGGCACTCGGTGAACACTGCAGGTGGGAGGAGGAAGGAGGCAAGGGGAAGGACCAGCCATAACCCAGGCCATTCTGCCCTAGGGTCCTTGCTGTGCCCCTGTGTCACTTGGCCTCTCCCTATGATGATGGACAAAACACTGTCCTTTCTCTCCTGGATGATGACCTTGCTCAGGATCTAGTCCCCTGACTATGAAAGGCAACTCAGCCACTCCTCTAGGCATGGCTCACTCCGTAGGTGATGATGTGCAGGGATGAGTGGCATTCCCCACCGAATCCTGAATCCATAGGGATCCCTTCAAAGTCACTTAGGAGACTCTCATCATGTGACATTCTCCCCGTGAGATGTGTGTTCTGATTCCTTCTGCAAACTTGGTGGCTGGGGAGGATTGCTGATCTTGTCCCAGACAATTCACTGCTATTGAGTACCTACCAGAGCACAGCCAAGGCCCGTAACATACAGGAAATGTTTGCTTTTTAAATTAATTAATGACCACCCGCTGTGGGCCAGGTGCTGTTGCATATGGGAAGCATTAATGGAACCCAGGAAGAGCTGTGAGCACTTCCAGCAGAAGGGGAAGGAAAGGTCTGATGAATTCTTGTAGACAGGTGAATGGGATCTGAGGGATTTCTAGTCTGTGCCAAGCAGAAGGACAGCGTCTGGTGGAGACAGGTCTGTGTAAATGCAGGCTCAGGCTGCTCAAGGCCCTTCATCAGCCCCATAGCTGCAAGCCCCACGTCCTGCTAGAACAATTACAACTGTCCCCAGTGAACAAACAAGGAAGTAGACTCAAAAAAGTCAGAGAGCTTGCTTGAGTTCCTTCGGGTCTTTCCAACCATCTGTCGCGGGTCTGTGCATGCCGCCTCACCTCCTAGATCTCTGTTCTGCTGAGTCAGAGGGGACGCTACAGCAGACATACATGCTAGCCAGAACAGAGAAAATGATTCATCTAAATTTCTGTACCTTTAATTGGCATTTAATGAGGAGAAAGAAGTCTGAACGGGGAGTTTAGAGTCCTGGTTCAAGCCCTGGCTCTGGCGCTGACTTGCAAAATGGTCTTCAACATACTAATTGCTCTCTGAGCTTGTTTTCTTAAAGGAAAAATGGATTTAATTCCATTAAAGAGTTGGCCCAATAAATAAACGAGATACTCTGGGAGCTCTGAAGAGCTACACATACATTGCTTTTATTTTATTATTATATCATCATTATTATTATTATTATTATATTTAGTTGTACGTTACATCATTGTATACATTATGTAACACTGTGTTAATAATATATTATAATCAATATTACCATTAGTGTAGAAGCATTCTTCCAAGTGCAATATATTTAAATAGAGTATTAAATAGAGTATTGCATGAAAAAAAAACCACCATATTCAGAGTTCTTCAAAGTTCAAGTCACCATCCATTAATAGGTCCTGAAAATAAATTCACATTTAAAAAAATGTAAGACAATATATCCCTGACCAAGAGCACCATGGATCATGACATAAATTTATTATTACAGGAGAGCCGTGATCAGAAAAGCTCCCCAAACACCCTATGATCAAAAGAAAAACCTAGAGATACCAGAGCCCAGGGCATCAGTTATGTGACTGAGAGGACTCATTAACTGAACAGAAATCTAAAACCCAGGAGAGCAATGGAGTGATTTGACCAAAGTCCCACTGAGCAAGGGAAGAAGCAGGACCTGAAAACTGGCCCAGGGAGACATTCAATCCTTGTGGCTAAACCAGGAAGGTGGGGCTTAAAAATGAGAGCTCCTGCCTGCTGGAAAAGTCACCCAGCATTTACCCAGTGTTTCCTGAGCAGCTACTCTGCACCTGAGGCATATCTGGCTTCAAGCAGCCACTTACATTTTAATGGAAGGAAAAACATGAACACAGGGCACTGGAGAATGAATGAATTGATTGCTGGTGAAAGGGCTTAATGAAGGAGCTGAGGAAGACGGCGTGGGCACATAGGGAAATCCGAGTCAAATGGCATCTCTGAAGTTGAAACCTACAGAATGGAGCCTTCTGGGCTGTCTTGGTCCCTCCTTCATGGTCAGGCAGCATGCTCTTGATCAAGCCAGGGAGAGGGGGAAGGAGAGGGAAAACAGAAATGCTGTGTGCTCATTTACCTTTTGTTTGGGGGACAGAAAGTGCGCCACCAGAGGGAGTCTTCTAAATGCTTTCCATAGATGGAAACCCGCGACCTGGCTGAGCCTAGCTACGAGGACACTGGGAAAGCAAACACTCACGTGAGCTTATCATTTTGCTCCCAAACAAAACTGGGCTTTGATATCAAAGAAGAAAGGACGATGTACGTTGGACTGGTGGCTGACGCTGATGGCTGTCACATCACCCCCTACATACCTCTGTGCATCTGACCCTGCAAAGCCTTGTACTCGGCAGAAGCTTTTCTTCTAATGAAAGTGAAATAAGCACTCGGCATCCCTGTTTTCCCTCCCTTGTCCCTTAAACAGGTCATGGAGCCCCCAAACATTATGGCAGCCACCCTACGATCATGAAGGAAAGACCAGGACAAGCTCAGAGACTTAACCCTGATGTTGACAAGCAGCTGAGCCAATGCCAGCAACAGGCAACTTCTAGCTGGCTTGTTTCATGAGAGAAAGAAGGTATGTACTTAGCTAAGCCACTGCGCCCAGCTTACTCCCACTTGCAGTCAAATAAGATCCCAAGGATCGTAGGAAGTATGACCAGCTTCCCACACTACCCAGGGGAGCAACACACTGGTCCTCTTCTGAGATATACCCTCACTGACCTGCAGACCTGAGCAGGGTGCATGCAGCCTTCTAAATCCAAAGAGCCCCTCAGGCACTCTTCCCATCTTTTTTTTTTTTTTCTCCTCCTTCAATTATTTTTTATTGTGGTAAGATACATGTAACACAATTTTTTTTTATCTTGACCATTTTTAAGTATACAGTTGAGCAAAACTCTACCCATGAAAATGGGATCATGTAGCATTTATCTTATCAGAATCCAGGGGTACTGATACTACAAAGCTATAGCCCCAGCCATTTTTATTTTACTTTATTTTTTATTAGTTTTATTTGTTCTACTTAGTTGAACGTGACAGCAGGATGCATTTCAATTCACCATACACAAATGGAGCACGACATTTCAATTCTCTGTACATGGTGTAGACTCGCACCATTCATGCAATGATACATGTACCTAGGTAATGATGTCCATCTCATTCCACCATCTTTCCTACACCCATAACCCCTCTCCACCCTTCCCTTTGCCCAATCCAAAGTTCCTCCATTCTTCCCATGCCCCCCACGTGCCATCATAGATCAGCATCCAGCTAGTGGTGTGCTAACAGGCTCTAGAGTGTGGAGGGCATATCTCAACAAAGCCCAGATAAAGGGACACCTAAGCTCACCAAGGTAACAGCCACCAGAATCTGCAGGGTTTAATCTCCCACCCTCTGGCAGAGTCAGGATTCAGAAAACAATACCCCAAAGTACAGTAGCTTGGTCACACTTGGGGAAGGAAGTTCAGCATATTCCTGGGATTCATTCCTGCTCTGTCACTCGGAGAGTAACATGTCCGAGGTGGAGTCAGACCACCTCAGATCCCAGATCTCTGTGACTGATGCCATGAACCAGCTACCTGCTCCTGGCAGGCTGAGAGCCTGCTGCTGACCTCTGATCTTGATCACAATGTGCCCACAGATGCTGACTGCTTCCCAGCTGTTCATCTCAACCCCATAAGTCCAGAAGCCCCCACAGACTTGGTGAACCCCATATCTCATCCTGATTTTGTCTCCCCACTTCAGCCTGACGGACCCAGCCTAGTGCCCCAGCTGCGCCTCAGGAAAGATTCTGGAATGACGTTTCTGATTCTCTTTCCTCCACGCTCTAGAAGACGGCAGACCTTGTTTTTCTGAGTAGCAGCACATTTCTTGATTCATACTTTATTACACATTATTAGTCCCAGCTCTTTGTTGGCGTGATTTTTCACGAACTACAGGCTCCCACTTTAAATAAATGCTGATGATGACTTCCCAAGGTGCATTATCTTACATTTATCTATATTAAATCTCATCTCATTTGCTTCCAAAAACTTGCATTCTTCTGTTCTTTTAGTTTCTTCAATACTCATTGTTATTAGGAATTTAGTGGCATCTGAAGTACAATCAACTTGTCTTTCTAAACCAGAGATGAACCTGGATGGATGCCTCTCACATGGTACAGGAGAAAAGCCCCGATTTATTGCCCTCTAAGAGGAGCATTTGGTGTCTGTCATTTATATGGAAGCACAGCAGGGGGCATGCGTGGCAGAAGGAATCAGAAAGACAGTGGGGTGTCTTTTCATGCTGGCTTCTTTCTGGCTCTTGCCCCTCTCAAGACCTTCTGAGAAACGTCATAGAGCAAACCTCATTGAGTCCCATTCATTGCTATTTGAGAGTTACTCCTGGGGGATGGGGAGATGGCATGAGAATTAACTCCCTGGCACTTAAAACTGAGTTTGAGGCTGGCAATCTCCTCCAGCCAAAAAAGTTCTCAGGCAGAGGTGAGGATGCTGGAGGAAGGAGACTGTGCACATGCAAGGTATGTTGTGAGCATAAGATAGGGCATTTGAGGAGGCGTCTGCTAGGTTCCACCCTATGTACCACTCAGGGCCACCCTTGCCATTAAGTTCACTTTGTCCAATTGACAGATCTTCTTCAGGGAGGTTTCCTGGACATTCCCCATCTTTGTCCTTTATTCACAGTGGTCCTTTGCCTTGGATAGTACCTCTGCCCGTGCAAATTGCTTTTCCAGTGGGGGAACTCAGCTTCTTCATGGAGGACATAAGCCCCTGATTGCAATACTGTTGCCACATCGTGGCTGATGAATTGCTCCTTTAAAGCTGTGAGTGATCATGGAAGCCCCAAGAAACACCTCAGTGAATCTGCTGAGTTCACACTTGACTCCTCTCTGCTCCCATGATAACTGGCAGCCCCAGCTCTTCATGTTAAATCAGTTATTTTTCCTACAAATAAAATAACTTCTTTCTTCCTCCTGCCTTCTGGTCTACCAGCATGAGGCGTCCAACATAACCAGACAGCAGCCATACTTTAGGCTTAGAAGAACGCTTTCTGTGTCACCTGGAGGAGCATCCTTATCCTGGTGACTAAGACCTTTGGTCCAGCAGGATCAAGAGTTGTAATTTTAAAGGTCAAACATTGCCCAAGAACTTGACTGGGAATGGTGGCAACAGCCAACAGCTCCGGCACTCTCTGTGGCCATTCCTGTAGGTCTATGCGCATGCCTCTTTCCTGGCCTTCTTTACCTCCAACCTCCAGTCATGTTCCTTTAGATCTTGATTCAGCCACATAAGCCATTCTTCAAAGTATCTTTTCTCAGACTTCTACCTCCATACAGGCTAACGATCAAGCCTGCTTACAGGCTGTGAGAGATGTTCCCTTGTGGACAACCCTGAGTGGGGCTGGGGAATGGCAGCAGGCAATGGCCAGAACCCCTCTCAAACTGAGCTGGCCCATCCAGGAACCAGGACCGGGATTTTCCTTCTCTACCACTGGTCATGTGGAGCCTGTGAAAATACCACAGGTGTGAGTGGAGAGGAAGCTGATGAGAAAGACATGGGTGACAAAGACCTGGGTCCCCTCTCCTTGTAATTGACCTGTGCCTTCTAGACCTGCCTGGGCTTGGTCTAGCAGGGACCATTTCATCATATGATGATTACGGTTGCACCTGCCAATGCCATGACCTACTAGAGCTGGAAATAGCTAGATCTTGATGGGCAGCTTCATCTGCATGGTCACTAGAAATCCTGTGGCCAGACATATTAAGATCCAGTGGCATAGCAGAAACTGCTTTTTGAAGTATGTAATTCTCTCTGATAGAAGCACATCTTTGGTCCAGAAGATCAAAGCTCTAGAGATCCACTTCTAGAGAACTGCTCTGTGATTCTTGAGTGAACGTGCCAGTCTCTCTTTATAGCGTTGTTATCCTTCTGGGTGGGTCTGATGCATCAGCTCTGCCATATTACCTGGCTCCATGGAAGAGCAACTTCTAAGGTAGCTCAAATCTGTGGCAGAGCCTCTCTTTCTTTTGGCCCAAATCAAAACTAGTGGTTTACAGAGGCATCCAGTCAAATGTTAGAGCAGGTGCCTACTGCCTTCAAAATCCAGAGAGGTCCATCAGCTACCCTGCCCAGCTTTTAATTGCAGGAAACCTAAGGTGCATTAACTGGACCTAGAGTATGGAGGACATGTCCCAACACAGCCCAGATGATGAGATACCTGATGGCACACAATTTCTACATGGTGACAGTCATCAGATTCTTCGTAGATTTATCTCCTACCTTCTGGCAACTTGAGGTTCAAGAAATACCCCAAAGTATGGCACCTTGTCATGTTGAGTCCTTTGAACTGAAGGAGACCTGAAGGCCTCAAAAGCAGAATCTCTCTGACCTTCTGCCCTCCTGTCTCCTGTTCCCCTTCTCCTCCTAGGAAAGCCATAGAAGCCAGAATACTTTTCCTCTGAGGTGGATCATAGAAACCAGAATCCTCTTTTCCAAAGCAGGCCATAAAACCTAGAAAGGCCACTCTCTGACCTACTTCCCCTGATAGTAGGTTATGAGACCTTGCCACATGAAATCCTGCCCCAGACCCAGAGAGGCCAAGAAGGATCTGCATGCACAGACCTTGTGACACACCCCTCATTTATCACCATTAGCAAAGTGCCCATTAGGTCCAGTCATGTTTCTGTTTGGCTGTCCACATCCTCCATCAGACTTAGCATAAAAAAAAAAACGTGGTTTCTCCTAAGCCTTGGAGTCTTCCTTTCTGAAGTCTCCTATGTCACAAAAATCTTTGTTAAATGGATTTGTTAGTCTTTCTTTTTCTTTCCCTTCTTGTTATGGGAGTGTTGGTCCTGACTCTAGTGACCTTTGGTTCCCTGCACAGGCACATGGACTTGGTATGGTTTCTGACATGCACATGCATACATACATGGGGATGTATATATGATTGTGTAACTTGTCAAACAAACCTTGCCAAAGGGAAGCATAAGCCACAAAGGGAATAATGAGGATTGTCCTTCTCCTCTCCAAGCACATTTCACTTCAATTTACCCAGAGTCATAGAAACATTGTTGATTCAGTGAACCAAGAACCCACTTACTGAAATCCAGAATTACACAAGACTGTTATTAATACAAACTAATTATGTTATGTCTGTGTTAAATAAACAAACTTCAGCACAATTAATCCAGTTAGTAGAATCACCAACACCCAAACATTTGCATATTCCATTTAAGCACAAGAGTAATAAAATTCAAGGCAACAACAACAAAACAGGAATTAAGGAAGACACACAGGGATCAGGAAAAACTTCCTGAGCAATTCAGAAATCCCAGAAGCTATAAAGGAGAAAAAGAATGTCCCTAGACCACAGAAGAATCATGATGTTTTTTCAGGAGAAGAGAATATGAAGCAATGTCCAAAGACAAAGGATAGATTGAGGAAAATGTTGCAATTGTCTTGATAGCTAAAGGTTAACCTAGAAAAGGCTCTTACAAATTAATTTAAAAAAATACCAATAGCCCAAACTTTTAAAAATGGGCCAAGAATAGGAATGGTTAATTTTCAGCAAAGATTCTCCAAAAGGCCAAGAGATATAACTGTTCCCAGGTAGAAACCGATCCATTTCAATAAAAAGCCTCCTCTTCTGCACATGGGAGAGCAATTTCATGCTGAATAGAATGGAAATAAAGTGGCTAAGCCTTTTGGAATAGAGACAAGAGACTTGCAAACATGAGCTCCTTTCCTACTTGAGCTCAGTAGAGCAAAACAGCGCTCTCAAGTGAGAGTACCTGGGAGACTTCCTGGCGCCAAGAACTTGTTGGAAGGACTTAGGAAGGCCTAGGAAAGTCTAGAGCCTCATTCCCTTTTTGGTAAGCACCCACTTATTCACACGCAGACTCCATCAAGTCTGGAGAGTGAAAAAGGGCCAGAGCTATATTCAAGCCCATCGCTGCCATTTACGATCTAAATGGTTTTGGCAAGTGTACGGATTGAATTATGTCCCCACAAAAGAGACATTGAAGTCTTCACTCCGATACTTCAGGGTGTCACCTTATTTGGAAATAGAGTTCTTGTTGCAGATATAATTAGTTAAATTTAAATGAGTTAAAACTGAGAAAGAGTGAGCCTTTTATCCAATCTGAGTAGTGTCCTTATAAGAAATGAAGAACACAGAGACACATAGGACGAATGGCCCTGTGATGACAGAGGCAGAGACTGGGGTGTCCCATCTACAAGCTGGGGAATGCTGAGCATCGCTGGGAAACTCTAGTGGTTGGAAAGGCAAGGATGGGCTCTCCCCTACAGGTTCAGAGTGAGCACAGCCTGATGCCTCGACTTTGGATTTCCTGTCTCGAGAGCCGTGAGTCAATAAGTTCCTGAGGTTTCAAGCCACCCAGTTTGTGCAACTTTGTGACAGCAGAACGAGGAAGCTCTCCTGGCAAGGAAATTGAATGGGGATCACTTTCCTCATCAGTAATGGACAGGAAGCCCTCCCTGCCTCCCAGGAGTGGTGCCAAGGTAGGGGCTTTGCATGGTAGCAGGTGCCCACATTGCAGCCCCTCTGGAAATCTGTGCCCTCTTCAAGGGGCCATGTGTTCCGAGGAAGAGAGAAAGCTGATTTTGTGTTTTCTCTCTCTTCACCTGTGTATAAGGTGCAATTTAAAAATAGAGACTTCTAGTGATGATTCCCAAATTGGATCTTAGAACTTGCATCAAATCCACAAATTTAAAGTAGAAAATTTTATGAGTCTTTCTTGTCCATGGGCTCCAGGGCTTTTCTTCTTATCACAAGAGGCCAGGAAAAGCTGATGTATAGTCAAGTTTGGGAATCCCTGGAGAAAGTGGAGGCTATGTAGAAATCTGAGCAGTGCCAACAAGGGTGGTGTGGACCATATGGTTGTAAGAAGACCAGGTGTAGATTTCAAAGACCTGGGTTCAAGTTCAGCGCTTCTACTTCCTGGCTGGGTGTCGTTAGATAAGACATCTTATTCGTTTTCAAGGATTTCTGAAATGAATTACTACAAACTTGGTTCTTAAAGAAGCACACATTTGTGTTCTTATGTTGTAGAGGTTGGAAGTCGGATATCAGTTTTCCTGGGATTAAGTCAAGTGGTAGAAGGGCATGCTCCTCTGGAGGCTGAGGAAGGGCCAGTTCCTTGTTTATTCCAGCCTGTAGAGCCACATGCCACATATTCCTTGGCTCTTGACCCCTCCCTCGATCCTCAGTGGCAGCGGAGCATCTTGCTTTGCTCTCACATTAGGTGCTGCTTCTGTGGTCAAGTCTCCCGATTCCCTCTAAGGACTCTCATTTAAGGGTCCCACCCCAATAATCCAGGATAATTTTTCCATCTTGAAACCCTTAACTTCACCATGTATGCAATGCCCCATTTGCCACGGAAAGTAGCATTCAGTGACTCTGGGGACTATACCTGGATGTCTTTGGGACCTGTTTTAGTCAGCTTTTTCACCACTGTTACCAAAAGATGTGACAAGGACAATTTTAGAGGAGTTAAAGTTCATCTGGGGCTCATGGTTTCACAGGTTTCAGTCTACAGGTGGCCAGTTCCACTGCTCTGGACCTAAAGTGAGACAGAATATCATGGCACAAAGGTGTGGAGGAGGAGAGCAGCTCAGGACATGGCTATCCAGAAACAGAGAGAGTGCCGCTCACCAGGAACAAAATGTATACCCCAAAGATAGGCCCCAGTGGTCCACCTCCTCCGGTCACAACCCATCTGCCTTCAGTTACCACCCAGTTAATCCATATCAGGGGATTAATGCACTGATTAGGTTTAGGCTCTCATAACCCAGTCATTTCACCTCTAAATTTTCTTTCATTGTCTTACACATAAGCTTTTTGGGGATACCTCAGATCTAAACCATAGCAGAGCCTATTACAGCATTGACTTCTCTGAGCCTCAGTGTCCTTAGAACAGGGATGATGATGCTTACCTGATAGGACTGCTGATGTGATCACATTAAACCTTGTCTTTGAAAGCATCTGGCCCAGGGTCTAGAAAGCAGAATCTGAGCAGTGAAGACTGGATGGACTGGGGGCATCTTCCTCCATAGCCCATAGGTCAGCTGCGGGGACACAGCTCCGTGGTGAATCCTCTGCAATGCCGCTCCTTCACTAGCATCCAGCTCTACCTGCTCCAGCCAGCGAGTGATGCTCTGGGGTGCAGAATAGCATCCAATTTCCAGCACACACCCAGTGGATCCGCTTTCCTGGAGTTGGATGTGGAATGGATCTTGCTGTTTCAGATCACCAGATAGAAATTGAGAAATGGCTAGTTTCTTGTTGCTCTTTCGACCCTTAGGGAGAAATTGGGCATTTTTTGTTTTTACTCAAAACCATATCTATCTATCTATATATATAGTTGTAGGTGGACACAATCCCTTTATTTTATTTTATGTGGTGCTGAGGATCGAACCCAGTGCCTTATGTATGGTAGGCAAGTGCTCTGCAACTGAGCCACAGCCCCGGCCTCAAAACCTTTTAATACAATCTGCTGTATAGATACCCATGGCTTCAAATAATTATTTGAACTATTCTGTCTCTCTCTCCCTGCAATAAATTTTTATTCCCTCAGGTAAACACACTTTTCATACTGTGTTCCTAGATATAGATATAGATATAGATATATACCTGCTTTAATTAGATCTCTCGCTTTGAGATTTTTGTTGGTACTTAAAACCTTGATTATTTTTTATTATTTTATTTTATTTTTCTTGCTTTCAGCTGGGATTGTAGAACACACTATTCATCTGTTAAGGTTGACAAGTCAATTGTGAGAATCTTTTCACTAAGTTTCTACCAAACTATAATGTGTGAAAATTTTCAAAGAGAATTTCTCCAAACTTGAATCAGCTGGGTGGTCAGTGACCATGAGAAGATGTTTTGCAGGCTGCAAAGGGCTACAGAAGTGAAAGCAATAACTTATATTTTAGATCACTAGAGAAACAGGATTAAGTGAAAGTTAGGTGAGAGGTTTCAGGTTTGTTTGATTCACTATTGACTTTAGTTTAGAAGACATAAACTAAGCAGGGTAAGATCAATCAGGAAACAGTAGACTCCTGGTGATGAGATCCTAATCCTTGAGAGAGGAGAAATCCAAAATCAAATGGGGAACAAAGTGCAGTTAATTAATAGAAGCAGGTTCTTAACTCAGGCTGTCAATATGGCTTATCTAAAAACCAGGACCAGATATGCCTCTGAACTAGGATGTGTGCATTTCTGTGAAACACACTCAAAAGCACCCTTACCATTTATTTATATAGCCAACAAGTAGCACAGAAATTAATTTTACTCTAAGCTGCAAAGACTGTCTGGTATTACCTTGGAATCATAAAATAAAATCTGAACTGGCCCATAAAGATCTTAGAGGGCAGGTGTGTGTGCACTCCCTAGGCCACTTACACAACACTGCTGGCCTGCCTGGTCTACACAGACCCTCCGAATCCTCCTCTATACCTTCTCCATGTGCTTGGAGTTTAGAATCGGCCAGTGTCACACACCACTGGGCAGGGCCAGTCTATGTCTGCACCTATAGCCAAAGTCATAGCTATTTCTACATCACATACACCTTTTCTCTCCTCCTTTCCCTCTTTCTATCTCTCAGCTCTCATCTATCCATCTATCTAGATACAGGTCTAGATATGGCAATGAATAAATAGGTAGGTAGACAGTCAAATATATGTACATATAAACACACACACGCACACATACACACACACACACACACACACTTTTTTTTTTACAGGAGCAAACAGACCCATAAGGCCATAGGACTTAATTGAGCATTTTCTTTTCTCCTATAAAATCTATTTGAACAAAAAAGATAAAAAAATAAAATGAACAAGATATAGATTTATTTAACTATGGTATATAGTTAGGCTAATTAACACAATTCTGTGGGGGAAGAGTTCACTCTCCATCCTGCCTTGATCTTGCTCACACACAAGTTCACACGTACTTCATCTACTTCTAATCAGGGTGCACGTTCGGTTTCCCCTTCTGCCTTCTCTGCCCACCACGGCTCCATGCATGCAACCGTGTGCTTCCTCTAGAGAATTCCCATTTTCAGCAGCTGTGTGCTAGTTCCTTACCTTGCTGAGCCAGAAGTTTCTCCATGATTGGCCTTTCCCAAGTCTGCAGTTCAGTGGCACAGTCTGTGAAGAACTTTCTACAGTGGCTTGCATGTTAGTCTGCGCAGGCTGTCCTGGCAAAGTGCCATAGACTGGGTGACTCAGGCAAACATGTCCATTCTCACAGTCCTGGAGGTCAGAGGCCCCAGAGCAAGGCTTAGCACGGCGCTGGTGTCCGCTGAAGCTTCTCTCCTGGGCTTGCCACTGGCTGTAATTCCCTGTATCTCCACCTGTTCCCCTCTGTGCCCATCTGTGTCAGGATTTCCTCTTCTTATTAAGCACCCAGCCATATCAGACGAGGGCCATCCAGATGACCTCTCTTTAGCTTAGTCACCTTCTTGAAGACTGTCTCCAAAGAAGATCACATTCTTGGTGGGGTCCCATCACCACTTCTTTCTCATCTATGTCTGTCTTTGAGTTTCTACCTATAGCAGACCTTAGATGGTCCCTGGCTGTTCCTCCCTGGCTCTCTGCCTGTTGGTACCTCTGCAATGTGACCTGGAAGTACATATATCTAAAGGGTCACCCTTGCCCAGAGAGCTGTAGGAGACAGGAGGGTGATGACAGATAATTCCTCTTCCTTTCCCACCTCACTAAACTGTGTTCTGACTCCGTGTCTGTGGACATCCCACACAACCACGACCAGCTGCATTTTCTTAGGAAACTATAACTTTCTCAGTAATTTGTCACCTAATATTTTCCTTTCTTTTCCCTCCCTCTCTGCCTCTCCCTTGCCATATGAACCACATGTTTCTGATGCTTTGACACCTGGAGCACTTGTGACCCAAGAGAGACTACCTTTCCCAGGAGACGTAGATTCACAAGTGACTCACTTGTGAATGTGCCTCTCATGGACAAACCAACGGGTCCTCACCGCCTCTTCTGTTTTATTTATTTTTTTTTTTTTGAGGATGTAACTCAGTTTTTATTTTATTTTATTTTTTTAATTTTTTATTGTTGGTTGTTCAAAACATTACATAGTTCTTGATATATCATCTTTCACACTTTGATTCAAGTGGGTTATGAGCTCCCATTTTTACCCCATATACAGATTGCAGAATCACATCAGTTACACATCCATTGATTTACATATTGCCATACTAGTGTCTGTTGTGTTCTGCTGCCTTTCCTATCCTCTACTATCCCCCCTCCCCTCCCCTCCCCTCCCCTCTTCTCTCTCTGCCCCCTCTACTG
>NW_025999949.1:31226113-31300751 GCF_001458135.2 Marmota marmota marmota
GGTGGGTCGCAGGCCCACCTACCTTGCAGGAGTGATTGGGAGCTCTGCCCCTCCGCGGGCCACTGGGCCTTTTCTGTCGGTGGTCACAGTTCTGCCTACCTGGCAGGCACGGGGGGTGGGGGGCGGCTCTGCCCCTCAGCAGGCCGCTGGGCCTGCTCTGTGGGTGGTCACAGTTCCCTCTACCTTGCCGGTGCAGGGGGAGGGGGCGGCTCTGCCTCTCAGCAGGCCGCTGCTCCTCTTCTGCCGGTGGGTCGCAGGCCAGCCTACCTTGCAGGAGTGATTGGAAGCTCTGTCCTGCTGCGGGCCACTCGTAACTCAGTTTTTAGAGTGCTTGCCTTGTATGCACAAGGCTCTGGGTTCAATCTCTTTCCCTGAGCGCGGCTTCCCCTGCTTCTGCCTGGGCTTGTCCCAGGCTTCTGGAGCTCCGTCGCCCTCCGCGGCCAGGGCCCCCAGCCGCCCTTCCCCGCTCTGGTTAGCCCTGAAGCCAGATTTAAAGTTAGGTAGTCCCCTCTTCTGTTTTAGTCAGCCTTTCCACTGCTGTGACTAAAACACCCGACCAGAGCCATGGTGAAGGAGGAAGAGCTTACTGGGGGCTTATGGTTTCAGAAGTCTCAATTCATAGACAGCTGACTCCACTCTTCAGGGCTTGAGGTGAGGCAGAGAGGAAGAGTGTGGTGGAGGGAGGCTGTTCATGTGATGATCAGGAAGGAGAGAGAGAGAGAGAGAGTGTCCCCACCTGCCAGACACAAAATATACACCCCAAAGGCACACTCTCAATGATCCACCTGCTCCAGCCATACCCTTCCTGCCTTCAGTTACCACTCAGTTAATCCTGTCAGGGAATTAATTCACTGATGGGGTAAGACTCTCATAACCTAATAATTTCTCCTCTAAACCTCCTTGCATTGTCTCAGACATGAGCTTTTGGGGGACACCTCACATCCAAACCATAACACCTTTCATGAGCTCTTAACACTCAGGACTGCTATTTCTTTGCCCTGACTACCCTAGGGCCAGATGTCCTACAAGTGGGGATAGTCTCTCCTCCAGAGCCTGCTGAAGTTACACCTGCTAGCTAATCCTAAACCTGTTTATCCTGCCCAGCCTATTGTTTCCTGTAAGAATCTCAATAAAGCCTTTTGCTCCCAATTCCCTTTCCTCTCTCTGCCTCTCCACTAACCCTGGAACTTCCCTGCTGATCCCACATGGCAAGGCACTTCCCTTTCTTTTGAGACCTGTCAACAGCCGCCATCTTGTTTCCTGATCTGTTGACCTCACCGCACTGAAATGCTAATGAAGCCTGTATTTTAGAACACCTTACTCTTGCCATCCTGGTATCTTAGACTCCAAAAGAAGGAAGACCCATAGAGTAGAAGAATGGTAACAGGGGAGGGAGGAAAGGAAGGAAAGAGGAAGTACTGGGGACTGAAGTGGATAGATTCTGTTCCATGCATGTATAATTATGTCAAACTGAACCCCACTGTTACGTATAACTATAATGCACTAATAACAAAAGACACAATTAAAATGAAATTCCAATTGCCATCCAAAATGTGACTATTATATCATACAATTCAAATTTAATAATTAATAAAATAAATTATAAGCATGTAATACTATATTACACAAAATATATAATACTATAATTCATAATATTATAGATTGAATCACATTATTGGAAAAAAGCATTAGCACATGTGCTATGCTTCAGGCTATTTTTCTGGGAAGACTGGACTAAGCATTATATAAAGTAAAAAAAAAAAAAAAGACATAGCTTCCCTGCCAGCCTACTAAGTGCCAAGAAATAAACTCAAGCCATCTTTTTGAAGTAATTTGTAAGTCAAGAAAAACAGTCTTACAGATGCAGTTTTGGTAGCTTTCCTCGAAGATCAAGCAGTGTAGACTCAGGCTTCTTTCTCTCCCTGCCAACATTTGTGCCATTGTTTATTTAATAGATGTTCACTGGTAAATTAGAAGTTGTTTTATTTAATGTTACCCTAATTGCTAATGAAGATACACATTTTAAATTAAGAGTTTAGTTGTTGTTTTACTTCAAAGGAATACATTGAGCAAAATCTCCTGCCTCAACCTCAGTTCTGGGGAGGCAGCAGACTTTCAGGGACTCACTTGGCTGTTGCAGCAGAGCCAGGGTTAAAAAAATGACCTCCCAGAGACAGGGACCTAAACCCCTGATCTCCCTGAAGTGGGAATAAGGCACTCTGAGATCCTCTGACCAGGCTCCTATACCCAGGCACTAGGCCCATGAATGAGGCAAAACTGAGGCGGTCTTACTAGGTGCTCCTCCTGAGCCCCAGCTCAGGTTGGGGTCTCTTTTAACCTTGTGCATATCTGGGACAGTAACCTGGGGACTTATCAGCTCCCCAAATAATGCTTATTGGTAAAGAACTCTGAGGTTCTTCCAAGAAACCTAGATTCATGGGACAAGGTGTTATTATTTAGTAGATGGGAAACAAATATCCACCTAATAACCATAATTATACTGTCAAAACCGCTTAAAATATCCACCCTGCTAGGACTGCAGGGATGTCAGGGAGTTTTGTGACTAGTAAATTGGAACATTATCATGAAATTAAAAAAGAAAAGTTACATTACCAAGTAATTCATCAGAATGATTTGATATTTCAAGGATAACCACCAAGCAGTTTCAGGAACATGTAATTATTTTTTTCACTCGCTATTTTATGATGCATTACTCGGTACTGTGTGGTTGACTGTGCCTTGCAAAGAGGAATAATGATGAATAATAAGCCATTAACAGATCAACGTCTGTGCGGGAATACAACCTGGATTTTCTTGATCTTTTCTTGATTTCTGAGTTGAAAAACTCAGGCAGTGATAGGCATTCTGGAACACCTTGGAGCACAGGCCCTGGAACATTCTAGGCACATGCCGGGGGCTCAGTGAATTCTGACATGCTGGTGGTTTCTTCGTCACTTAATGTTCTCTCTGGTCTCTGTGCCTTTGCACATGCTGCTTCTGTAGCTGAAATATCATTTTTCTCTCTGGCAAACCACTGGCTTACCACCAAACTGGTCCAATGATAATTTCCTCTGCCAAGCCCTGTCTGACTTCCATGGGTAGGTGTTTATTTTCTTTTGATACATCACTGTTGCATATGCACACCTCCATCTCAGACCTACTACACTGAATAAAATTATTTCCGTATTGTTCCTTTGTATAGCAAGTGCCTTGGGGACAGAAATGATCTGCCTACTTGCCTTCTGGCCTGACACCCATTAACACAGATCCACGAAGCCCTATATGGCCCGGTGCTAGCCACTGAGGACAGTAGAAAACAAGCCAGCTGTGGCTCCTGCCCTCATGGAACTTGTGGTGTCAAGGACTTTCACTTGGTTTCATAGTCTGAGTGCCCAACACAAAACCTTCCTAACAAATGTTTGAGGAATGTCAGAAAGAAAAAAGGGAAGGTCCAGGTGGTGAGAAAAAGGGGAAAACCTGAAAGGATTTTCAGAGTCACGTCAGTCAGTCTGAAACCTGACTTCACATGCTGAGGCAGTACCGTCACATAGAACAACATCTGGCCTCCAACTTCCAGAAGGAAGAAGGAGGGGCAATGGCTGGGAGTTATGGGAAAACAGGAAGTCCCTGTCGCTTATCAAGGGACATAGAAAGAGGAAGCTATGCAGTGTGTAGTCAGGAATGCTGTGAATAACAGAAGACTGGTTAGCCAATGCCTAGGCTAGCAAGTTCTGGAAGAAAGGAAAATATACAGGAGGGAAAAGAACAGGTGTTTTACCTAAGATGAGCCACTCGTGAAACTGCCCAGGGGTAACTGGAATGACGCCCCACTAGGATAAGCACAAGTGATCTCTGCTCACTGACCCAGGCTGGTCACCAAAGTCACTTGGATCCTTTGTTATAGATACTCCTGCACTCACAGAGCTATCTGAGGGAGGTAGGTGTCTTCTGGCGAGGCTGTGCCACTGCACAGGACCATTTTAGATGATGGGATGAAATAAATGGATCCCCACCTTGGTCATTCGGCCACATTGAATGGATGAAAGGGCAGATGGATGGGTGCAGAGAGACCTTGACATTGAGTTGTAGCTTTGAAGACATTTGTCAACCACCTCTGAGAAGCTCACACTAACACCCCAGGCCCAAACGATCCCCTTAATTGCGTTCCCTTAACCTCATTTAATGATGACCAATAATGTAGTTTTTCCATACCTTTTATTGGGGCATTCATAATGTTTTGTACATAATGGTGGGATTGGTTGTTACATATTTGTACATGCATACAATATAAACTATAATTTGGCCAATATCACTCCCCCTGTATTTCCCAATTTCCCCTCATCCTCCCACCTTCTGGTCCCATTCCTCCTGATCGCCTTTTGATTTTCATGTGATCTTCCCTCAACCTCACTTTTCCTTTCCATTTTTTCTCCATAGCTTCCACATATGAGAGAAAACATATGATCCTTGACTTTCTGAGTTTGGCTTATTTTGCTTAACATAATGCTCTCAAGTTCCACTGATTTTCCTGAAAATGACATAATTTCATTTTTATGACCAAAAAATACTCTATTGTGTATATACATCACATTTTCTGTATTCCTTCATCTGTTGTTGGAAGCTTAGAGTGGTCCCATTGTTTGGCTATTGAGAACTGTGCTGCTATAAACACAGGAATGCATGTGTCACTGTAGTATGATGACTTTAATTCTTTAGGATAAATACTGAGGATTGGTATAGCTGGGTCATATGATGGGTCCATATCTAGTCTTTGAGGGAGCCTCCATACCAATTTTCCTAGTCATTGTACTAATTTACAATGCCACCAACAGTGCGAAAGTGTTTCTTTCTCTCCAAATCCTCTCAGGCATTTATCACTGTTTTTATTCTTGATATCTGCCAGTATAATAGGAATAAGATAAAATTTGTATAGTTTTTGATTTGTTTTTCTCTAATGGGTAACAATGTTGGACATTTGTTCATATATTTGTTGGCCACTTGTAGCTCTTCTTTTGAGAATTATGTCTTTAGTTCATTTGCCCATTTATTAATTGAGCTTTTTTTTTTAAAGTTTCTTTTCTTTTTTTTAATATTTATTTTTCAGTTTTCGGCGGACATAACATCTTTGTATGTGGTGCTGAGTATCGAACCCGGGCCGCACGCATGCCAGGTGAGTGCGCTACCGCTTGAGCCACATCCCCAGCCCCGAGCTTTTGTTTTTGGTGTTAAGATTTTTGAGTTCTGTATGTATTCTGGGTATTAGTCCTTGTCAAAAGAGTAGGTTGAAAAGGTTTGCTCCCATTCTGTAGGTTCTTTCTTCATGTTCTTTATTATTTACTTTGATGTACAGGAGATTTTTAATTTGATGCCATCCTGTTTTTTAACTCTTGGCATATTTTCCTGCACCTTGGGGGTCCTAATGAGAAAGTCATTGCGTCTGCCTATGTGCTGGAGTAATAATCCTATTTTCTTCTAGGAGTTGCATAGTTTCTGATCTAATTCCTAGGTATTTGATCCATTTTGAGTTGACTTTTGTGTAGGGTGAGAGATAACACTCTAGTCAAATTCTTTTACTTATGGACAACCAGTTTTCCCGGTACAGTTTTTTAAAAGGCTGTCTTTTATCCAGTGTTTTTGACATTTTTGTCAAGGATCAGATGACTGCAGAGGTGTGGGTTTTTTTCTGTCTTTTATTCTGTAACATTGGTCTATGGATCTGTTTTATGTCAGAACCATACAGTTTTTAATACTACAGCTCTGTAGTATAATTTGAAGTCATATATTATGATGCTCTCAGCATTGATTTTTTGGCTTAGAATTATTTTGGCTATTCTGGATCTTTTATTCTTCCAAATGAAACTTAGGACTATTTTTTTTCTGATTCTGTGAAGAATATTGTTGGTAGTTTGATGGGGATTTCAGGAACCTGCATATTGCTTTTGGTAGTATGGCAATTTGAACAATTTTAATTCTGCCTAACCACAACCACGGGAGAACTTTCCATCTTCCTGTGTTTTCTTCAATATTTTTCTTCAATGTTCTACAGTTTCATTATAGAGGTCTTTTGCCGCCTTAGATTTATTTTTAAGATTTTGTTTGTTTGGTTGGGTTTTGTTTGTTTCTTAAACTTTGCGACTGGGATTGATTTCCTGAAGTCTTTCTCAACAGATTCATTATTGGTGTAGGAAAACCATTGATTTTTGTGTGTTGATTCTGTAACCTTCTAATATGCTAAATTTGTTTATTAGTTCTAATAGACTTCTGGTGGAAGTTTTTGGATCTTCTAAGTATAAAGTCATATCATCTGCAAACAGTAATAATTTGACATTTTTCCTTTCCTGTTTTTATTCATTTTGTTCCTTTTCTTTGCCTAATTGCTTTGGCTAGAATATCTAGTACTATATTGAACAGGAGTAGTGACAGTGGGCACCCTTGTCTTGTTCCAGATTTCAAAAGAAATGCATTCAGTTTTTTTCTCATTCACTCTGATGTTAATTTGGGGTTTATCATACATTGTTTTGAGGCTCCATTCACAGGGTATATCAAGTTCCATTCTTTAACTTTTGGTCCATGTCTGATTTTGCCCATGGGGTGAGCCTCTTTCAAACAACATATATTTGGGTCTTATTTTTTAATCTATTCTTCCAGTCTATGTCTTTTAATTAGAGAGTTGAGATCATCTATAGTCAATGTTATTATGGAGAGATGCTTATTAATTCCTGTCATTTTATTTATTTCTAATGTTTGATTTGGTCCTGTTTCTCATTTGCTTAGTTACTCTTCAAATGAGATTTGTTTATTTGTGAGCTCTGGGGTTTGTTTTTCTATTTATTCAACGTGAAGTATTTCTTCAAGTGCTTTCTGAAGTGATGGATTAATAGTCATAAATTCTTTTAGTTTCTGCTTATCTTGTAATATTTTATTTCTGCTATGATTCTGGAGAATAATCTTGCTGGATTTAGCAATATTGGTTGACAGTCATTTTCTTTCAGGATTTGAAACACATCATTCCAAATACTCCTGGATTTTAGAGTTTGTGCTTAAAAATCAAAAGTAATTCCACTTGGCTTGCCTTAAATATGACTTCACATTTCTGTCTTAAGACTTTTAAAATTCTCTACTTGTCCTGTAATGTTAGGCATTTTACTTAAAATGTGGCATGGAGAAGTTATTTTTTTTTTGACCCTGTCTATTTGGGGTTCTGAATGTCTCCTTATCTGGATTTCCATTTCTCAAGGTTTGGAAATTTTTCTGGTTTTATTTCTCTTTAGAGTTATCCATTCCATTAGCCTATATTTAACACCCTTGTTCAATTCCAGTGATTCTTAAATATGGTCTCTTAATGTTATCCAAGAGTTTTTGTAAATTCTGGTCATTGTTAGTTATTTTCTTTAATGCCATCTAAATGTTCAAAGCTAGCCACTTTGTCTTGCAGCTCTAAGGTTCTGTCTTTGGCATGATCTACTCTACTAAAGAGTTTTTCAACTAAATATTTTATTTGATTTTTTTTGTGTCTTTAATTTCCAAAATTTCTGTTTGGTTCCCTTTCAATAGAACCAAAAAGATAGCTCCTTATTGAATTTCTCATCCATGTCCTATACTATCTTCCTTAATTCTTTCACTCTTTTTCTGTATTCTCTTGGAAAAAGATTAATTCTTTATAATCATGCTTTTAAATTATTTACCTGATATTCCATCCACTTTACAATGTTTGGAGTCAGTCAGTGAATTATGAGCTTCAGGAGGTGTCACATTACCTTTTATTTCTTATATTCCTGTTTTCTTTTATACATCTATTATGATGGCTTTCTCTTCCACTCTTCCGTGTGAACCTTTTTGGGGCAGAGCTTTCTCTTGTCAATGTGTCCAAGAGTGATATCAATGGAGAATCTTCATATGGGTGGTATCCACAGAGTGGATGTCCATGAGAGGGAACGAGGGCCCACCCCTGCCCATTCCCACTTGGAGCCTGGTTGTTGGTTTGGAGTTTTTGTCTCTTCTATTCTTTGTATTAAAATATAGCTGAAGTTTGAATGTGATTATGTGTCGAGCAAGGTACGCTCTCTTTTGCCTGGGTTTAGTGCAGCAAAAGGGTCTTTACCCTGAATTTTTAGTTTCCCTGTAGTCCCCAGAAACAGAAAAAGGAGAAACAAACAACAGCAACAATTGAAACAAACAATATAGAGCATTAGAATAAATACCTGGTGCTACTAGGACATCTAAAAAACTACCACCAACACAGGAATGGTGGGGTCAGCAATTGTCCAAAGCAAAAGCAATAAACAACTGTGAACTAGATCTGGCACTAAAGGAAACAGCAGGTGTCAACAACAGCACTGATACTTGTAACAACATGCATGGTGGGGGGGGCAGAAGTTAGACAAAATCATCCCAAATGATGGCAAAAATACAGTTCATTAAGTGAAGAACTGTGATAGTAATGTAGAAGAAAGTTTATAATGTTCAAAAATAGGAGCAAAAAGAACGCAGAAGAAATGTAATAAGTGACTGTTATTACTTGAAGGAGGAGAAAAATAGGAAAAACAAAACTAAAGAGAGAGAGAGAAAGAAAGAACAAGAGAATTTGACTGTTAGTGGGAGATGCAAGGAAAAAAAGAGAAACAAGAAAAATAAATTTAAAAAATAAACAAACCAAAAACTCTAACCCTCAAAATACAAGGAAAAATAGCTATCATAAAAAATGCTTAAAATGTGAAAAAAATATAAATGTGTATATATCCACCAACTAATCAATGTAGGAAGGACACCAAAATAACCAAATAAATAAATTAGAGAAGATTCTTAATGAAAAATGGAAGAATTTTCCCCAATGGAGTGGTGGAAACAGTCAATGAGTGTGGTCACTGCCTATGCCCAACTGCTCTTCTTTCCATTTTTTCTTGGATTATGTCCAAAAAAGAGAGAGAGAGAGAGAGTAAGGACTGGGGATTCTTAAACCATTCCAATATTTTTGTGTTGCTCACCAAACCACCAGCTGGAGTAGCCTAAAACCGAAGCTGGTTGAAATACCTCTCAGCTTTCCTTCTCAACATTATAAGTTAGGATGAGAGCGGAAGCACTGTGGATAGGGGTTTTGTCTGCGCAGATCAGTCAACATGCTCCCAGGGAGGAACTGTTGCAGAGTTCTATGAGGGGAGTTTCAGATGCTGGGGTCTATCTCTAATCAAGTCTATGGGCTTTGGTGGGTGGAATCTGCTCTTAAGCAATTACATCAACACCTCCCTAGGGCCGGGCAGATGTTCATCTCTGTTGAATCTCTGGATCTCAGGATTCTCTCAAGAATTCTATTCAAGGGCTGGGGGAGCCAACCCTCCACACTGTCTGCTGCCTATGAATATGGCTTTCCAGTGTTTAAGTCAGCTTTTTTACTACTGTTAACAAAAAACCTGATAAGATAAATTTTAAAGGAAGAAAAGTTTATTTGGGGGTGGGGTGGGGGGCTCATAGTTTCAGAGGTCTTAGTTCAAAGATGGCTGACTCCATTCCTTGGGGCTTGAGGTGAGGCAGGACACCATGGTGGAAGTGTGTGGTAGAGGAAAGTGGCTTAAGGCATGGTACCAAGAAGCAGAAAGAGGGAGAGAGACACTCCACTTGCCAGATACAATATATATTCCCCAAAGGCACGCACCCCAATGACCTGCCTCCCCCAGCCGCACCTTACCTGCCTTCAGTTACCACTCAGTTAATTCCTATCAGGGATTAATTCACTGATGGAGTTTAGGCTCTCATAACCCAATCATTTCACCTCTAAGTCTTCCTGCACTGTCTCACATATGAGCTTTTGGGAGACACCTAATACCTAAACCATAATACCAAGGCTTAGTCCCTGATTGTATTCACGCCTGCCTGTTCAGTTTCCCAAGCCTGTTCAGCTGGTCATATGAGCTACCAGACTCAAACGGAAGGTGAGTTGCACTCCCTTTGTTTTTCTGACTTGAATCCCTCTGGGTATGATCTTCTCTAAGCCTGTTTCACTCGTGTTCTGTTAGGTACACCGTAAGTAAGGCACAGGGTAGGTGCTTCCTGAGACAGTACAGCAACATTCTCTACCATCTCCTGGGCTCCTGCAGCAGTAAGCTTCGGCATGGCCTCCTCCAGGTGGCTCCAGTCTCAGCTCTTGTCCTGCCAGTGGAGGAACACAGAGCACTTTTCAAACACCCATTCACTGTGCAGCTTCAGGATCAGCTAGGTAGGCAGAAAGACTAGGTTGCCTGAGATACAATCAGGACACAGCATTTTATGAATGAAAGAGTGCATGGAGACTCAATTTGAACAAAGCCAAAGGATACCAAGCCCAGGTGGCTGGAGTAAGGTGTAATCCAGATGATGGACCACTCTAAATCCAGGCTGGACACACAGTAAGTCTCCAGAGATTGAATGTCTAGTAACAGGACAGAGGTCTTTGAAGATCTGTTCTCAACTCTAGAGGTCTCTTCCTTCCCAAGTATTCCCCTGAATTTGGGATCCTAAGTGATTAGGTTTTATTTCATTATGACCTTGAAAGTGTGCAATGATAAGAGTCATAGTCATCTGTGACATTTCATTTATTCCCCTCTGCAACCTTATGTAAAAAACATTTTAACCTTAATTTTTCACATTAGAAAGCCAAATATAAGAATATTTAAATGACTTGGCCAAGGACACACAGCTTGGGGTTGATGGAAAATAGCATTCTCAGATTGTGGGCTAAATATAACAATACAGATAAATTGAACTGGGACAAATATAAGATCTTCATTTGGAATTCTGAATATGATTGTGAAGCCTAGGAGAGGTATGACTTAGCAGATATACGCAGGGAAAGCAACTCTCTGATTTAATTTACTCCCCATTCAGGAAGCAGGGAAGACAGCTTTGCTGGTAAGGCATCTGTGTACATTTGATAGATTTTCTCTCTGATGTCCAGGACTATGACATGGCCAACTACTGCGAGATCTCAGGTGTCTCGAAACAGCAACAGCTGGCTATGGGCAAGGTTGTCTATGAGCAAGTTTGGGAGCTTGGTGCTCCAGAGCTAACCCTCCAAGTCACTGCCCTGGGTCCAGGCTACGGGAGCTTCAGCAGGCCCACCATCACCCTGCTTTCCCCTGGATCTCCATGTCCACTTGTCCTGTCACAAACACCCTAACCTAGTTGAGTTAGAGCAGTGATGCTCTTTCACATTTCACCAGTCTCAACCTCAGCATGAATGCCATGGAGCTCTATCATGAGCTGACCAGTGTCCTCTCAACTCACATGCTGAAGGCCTAACCCCCAGTAACTCAGAATGTTGACGTATTTGAAGTCTTTAAAGAGGAAATTAAGGTTAAATGAGGTGTCATGGAATGAGCCCTAATCAATATAACCGATATCCTCATACAAAGAGTAAATCTGGACACAGAGGACACTCTCTGGAAAGCCCATGAAGGGAGAAGATGGTCATCTCCAAGCCCAAGAGAGATGCCTCAGAAGAAATTGAATCAGCAAATACACTAATGTTAGAATTCTAGCCTCCAGAACTGTGAGAAAATAAGTCTCCATTGTGTAAGCTGCCCAGCTTTGGCATTTTGTTATAGCAGCCTAAGAAACTAATGCAAGCTGCAGTACTGTGCAAAATGCTTAGTCGTCTGGCCAAAGGACCTCTCCTATTACCACCTTCACTGGAAATCCTCAGTTCTAGGTTTTTATTAATGACTTCATTGGAAAACACTACCACTTCCTGCCAAGGGCTGTACCAGGAATCAGATGGGACCAATTCCTGGAAGACATAGGGCTTACAGAAATGGAAGGAGGGATCTTTGATTTGCTCATATTCTACTGGGTTCATAACTCCTTCTTACACTCTTGAATTTATATTGATGTGTTTGTTCATCTTTCCCAGTAGCTCATGAGCATTTCAATGCAGGTGTCCTTGTAGCCATTGAGTGTGCTGTGCTTCTCTCTCTCTCTCTCTCTCTCTCTCTCCCCGAGTTCCTAGTTCAATTCAATGAACTTTGGCTGAATGGATGAATGTCCTGAATGTCCACTAACCAAATTCTTCGGATCAATTCATTTTTCTATGATCATCTTCCTTGTGGAGAAAGAAAACAAAGGCAGGACTTACAAATTCACTTGTAACTTGGGCTACTGAATGGGAAATGAACCTTCTTATTACAACTTCATGGGTGGGTATCTATTTGTCTGTGACTATGATTTATTCACTGTGCACTAGACCCTGAGGATGGATGAGCTCTGTAAACGTGCAGGATAGAGTTCCTGGTAAGTTTAAGAATGGAGCTGGCCTGAGATCAGCCTTTGGTGTGTGGCAGAGGACCTCTGCTCAGTTCCTCTCTCCCCACCAGGATGCACCAAGCTGGTCTCAATCTTTTCAATTTATTTGGTTTCCACAATTATCACCACATTTGTTGGCTGGACCCTGAAGGTAAGTGCTTCCTGCAGTGCTGTTCAGAGAACTCCCTGTGGTCTCGCACCGTGCTTTCCAAAAGAATGCCTAGGGGGAAAAAAAGTGTTTTGCACCATTGTTTCCATTTTATTTTAGAAACAATTCATAATTTATCTTGCAATTTTCAACAATGTTGAAAGAAGGCATGTTATTTTAATGTCTGTGAATATAAAAGAGGTTTTTTTTTTTTTACAGTTCTGTTAGATAAAGTCCACATTCCTCAGGATGTCTCATAAGCATGACCTGGGTGTTGCCTTTCCATCTCTCAGCCTCATCTGCCCATTTCTGGAGGAGTCCCAAAGCTCTGGACACATGTGTCCCTGATCATTTCATGTGGTCTCCTCTGCCCAGAACTCCCTTCCTACTCTCTGATGTGGACAATCATGTTTGGTTTTCAAGACATAAACCTCACTATCTGAGATAAGCTGCCTTAGTTTTCTTGCAAGCACCTCAATTGTGCCCTTGTGAGAGAATTTTGGATTGGTCTTTGTTTCTGTATCTTTCCCTACTTAGGGACAGAGAGAGTGACTCATCCATACCTGCTCTCCCAGGCCTTGCATGACATCAGGGTGGGTGCTCAGGGGTTGGTTGGGGCATAGAAGAATGACAACCAGTGCTAAGGTGAGACTTGTTGGAACAAACACCCCCACTTAGCATGCACTCCTTGAATGCACAGCTTTACTCACCTCTTAAGTCTTCTGAGGCCCTGGGGACCCCATCTATGTTTCATCTTCCAGTTGAGATGAACCCATCACAATCCCTTTCTTGAAGTATTTGCCTAATTCAAGTATGTCAGCTCAGTTTACTTCCCTAGGCTTGCTCCCCCGGCTGAGATATTGTTCACCAAGTGTATCAACAATGTTGGGAATTAATTGAGGTGTATGAACAACAACAACAACAAAAGAATTTACAGTATTGGCACATGTGCGTGCTGAGGACTGAGCTAGAGCCATCAGTCATGCCTGAACACCTGTCAACACAGTGAAATAGGCAGATGTCTTATTTTCACAATTTGGTAATTCTCTTTGAACAACAATAACAAAAATACTCCATCCAGAAAATATTTTTCTCTTCTAATAGATGTCACTTTCAACTACAACTGTCTACATAACGGAATGCACTGTGTGTCCTCTATAACTCTCCCCCTGCTCAGATCTGTTCAGACTCAAACACTGAGACTTAGGAAAATGGAAAGAGGGAACTGAAAGCAGAGCCCCTGGTGGAACCAAGAAGTCCACCTAGGGTGATATAGAAAGCACGATTTATCCTATGCTTGTGGATAAGTCATAGCTCTGTGCTCTATGCTCAGCGAGGTTACATGCTCCTAGTCCACACTGACTCCCAGAGACTCTGCTCCTGGGACTCCTTTCAATGTAAACAGCTTCTAAATAGCACAGTGTAGCGCAGTGGGTAAGAAGATATGGTTTAGACTCACCAAGGAGGCATGTGACTGAAACAGTCTGAACTTGTCTTCTCAGCTGCTAATCTAATAATAGCACTGATCACTTAAAATTGCCATGGGGCTCAAAAATTTCAGGAAAAACACTAAGAAAAATATCTTGCACGTAGTAAAATATGCTGTTATTACAATATACAAGCATGAAATAAGGATTATATAATTAGACCATAGTTTGTAGCAAGAGAAAGATCAATAGGACCATATTTTGGTTCTTAGTAGTGCTCAAACTAGCACTTAGTAAGATCAAAAAATTGACTTTCTGGCTGAAAAAAAGAAAATTCAGGATTCTGCAGATATACACACCTGGGTTTGAGACATATACGTTTATGTTTCAATTTTGAAAACTGTCCCATCTTTATACTCAAGGCTTTAAATAGGTTTATTAAAATCCTCTTCATGGGGATCTTATGATAATTAAAGTAATAAATATATAGAAAGTGTCAACCATAGAGCCAGGTGTATGATCAGAGGAGTTAAGATCATGAACATCAATCCTTCTTGGTTTCTGCCAATGGCACCATAGGAAAAGCACTGCACTGGAAGAGGAATCCTGAGTTTGATGGGTTGGCCTAAGGACCACCTTGGCCAACAGAAGTCCATCCAGAATATACCCTGACAAAGTGCTCTGGATCCTTCTTACGTGCTCACACCAAGTGCCAGGGCTGCCCGGTTCTGGTAAGGACACCATTTCTGGTTTGGAAGCTGTAACTGGGGCTGTCCTTGCTTACATTTAGTGTTCTTTGTCATGCAATCCGTGTGTTTCCCCACAGAGATCTTGCTAGTCAGTGGAACGAACGTAGCACACCTGGGACAGAGGGCTACCTCTGCATCCTTGATGCTTCTGGTGGTGGCACAAATGTTGCAGTTCACCTGGAGTGTGACATTGCTTCTGACTGGCTCTTGTACAGAGGAAGGGGTTATGATTTCAAACCTTTAGTACTTGTCCTCCATGAGCCTCCAACTTAACCAGGGAGTGGATATGATGGGCTTTTTGTTCTGAAATGAGTGCCCACTCACACCAACAGGCCTCAAAACTACTTTCCTCTGGTACAAGTCCTTCTGAGGAAGGCTCAGGCAGAATTGGTTCTGTTTACTTGTGATGACATCCCAGAATGAGAGAGGGAGAGAGGGCCTGGAGCTATGTACTGACTTAGCTCAGGAACAGGTGGGGGATCGTGCTTTCCCCATTGTATTTGCCAACATTCAGTTTCTTCTGGCCGGGAACAAGCAACCATCTCTCTTGCCACCAGGAATACCTTGATGGATCAGCTATTCCCCCACGTCCCCAGGAGCCAGCCCTCCCTGGTGCACTCTGCCAGGGGTGGGGGTTAGGACGGCTTTGCCTCTGATGTCTAGGTGCTGCTGTTTGATTTCTGCTGTTTCAGAATTTGACCTTTCCCATTGATATAAGGGAACTTAGTTGTATGATAACATCTTTGTGGTGGACCCCAGCATGGAGTGTAGCCACCACAGAGATTCTCAGTAAACCACTGTCCCAATTCTTGCCTAAATAAAAGATGTACCCCTAGGTTCTCTAAAGGAATATAGTCAGATGGTGGGTTCCATATTCCTACGAAAGAGTCCATTCCAATACTCCCACTCTGAGAGCTGTTGTCTATCTCCTTCCTCAATATTCCCTACCCGTTTACTAGAGCTCATTGTGGTGTCCGAACTTGACAGACCTTTCCAGCAATGGATTAGGACCAGCTCCAAGTATCTTCTGGGATGCTGACCCCTGAGTCATAAGAGTTCTCCCATTTCAGTGAACTTTCCTTGTCCAGCTTTTTACATTCTGTACCCACCCAAGCCCATCCCACATGCCTTCCCAGTTTTTATCAAATGGTATATATTGGCTAGCTCTTCCCCTTATTTTTATATGTGTGAAATTTCCACTTCCCCTGATATTAGACTAAATTCTTTCAGTTATTAACTTGGGGGGAACAATGAGAGCCTCATGGGTCTTGAAGAGAGCAACAGTCATTTTGTGAGACACCCGTCTCGAATGTCATGTTTCCAGGGTCTCTAGACAAAAAGAGAGATTTTTCTCTTTTAACAGGGAGAGGGGGCTGCTTCTACCAGCTCAGAACCTTCATAATCCAAATGAAGTTCCCGGATTCATCCACCTGACTGAGGTCTCAAGGTTATTAAATCAGCACAGGAGACCCGTTAAGACTGAGTGGGGATCAACCTGGAGACTTTCACCCTTAGAATTCAATCCTGAGTCTATTTTTTTGTTTCAATGTCCCTTATAGATGCAAGATATAAGGGCGTCTTTCAATGGAAGTAGAGACTCTTGTTTTCACAGGGAGCCCCGGGTAACAGGTGATGGTCCAAAGCCTGTCATTTCCTTTTTTTCCCAGGTCACAAAGCCATTAAGAAAAGCAGCCAATTCCCAGCTCTTAAATTAGATCACCATTGCTTCACTGCCACACACAGGCCACAACTCAGCTTCCACCTGTCCCTCATTTCCGTCCACCACCAGAGCAAGTCTCCAGAATCCGGATGCCACTGCAGACCAGTGGTCATTGCCGGCCACACACCCCACTGTATTTCCTTCTCGTCAGCGAGCTACCCAGTTCAAGGGTCTCATCCTGAGAGTCTGCTTCTAAGGCCACTTCCAGGACCAACTGTTTCAGTTTAACCCCCATGTCCCCAAACCAGAGCCTGGGACATCTGAGCTCGTCAGGAGAAGCACAAGCACGAGGGACATTCAGTCCTTCACAGCACGCCCACCCACCACAGCCAGGGCAGAGGGGACTCTAGCCAGGTGACGGCGAGTCTGAGCATTACATCAGGAATCCTCTTGGACTGACTTGGAATGTTTGGACCCACATGTTCCCTTCCAGTCCTTGGTCTTACCCCGAGTGGATACAGAGCAAAAACCAGGTGCTAAGGGAAAGTACCTTTCAATAAAGTATGCGCTGACAGGTCTCTGAAAACATCTGGGTGCTGGATGAGACTCAGATTCATTTCCTGTGTGCTCACACACATGCACGCTGAGGGAGTAAGGGGGCCAAGGAGAGGCAGCAGGAGCCATGAGCTACACCAGGGAAGGGGAAGTGCCTCCTCCACCGCCCCATCCGCTCCTGTGCACTCCCACTCCCAGGACAGTGCTCTTGAGTGTCTCTGGCACTGGGACAGAGCGGACGGGCATCTATGCATTGACTTTAAGGAATTCATTGTCCTGTGTCTTTGAAGCCGCTGATTCAAACTTTGAGAACGTCTTTGTTATAAGAGAGGAAAAACCGAGTTCACCTTTGCAGACGGCCCTTGTCCCCGGGAAACTTACTTGCAGGTGGAAGAGAGGAGCAGCAGCCTTCCGATCCTCCCTTCCCTGCCGCCCACAGCTGTGCATGTGCAGCTAAGACCCTTTTCTCAGTGGAGAGTTTCACAGTGCTCTGCATCCTGGCAGCTCAACGAACCTATCCCGGGAAGAAACAAGTGCATATAACCTGTGTTTTTCTTTTATTGGTTCTTTTTAGTTGTAAATGACAGTAGAATCCATTTTGATATAATTACACAAGCATGGAATGTATCTTATTCTAGTTAGGATCCCATTCTTATGTATGCACATGGTGGTAGGATTTGTTGTGTTATTTCTATGTCAGACTCATTCCACTGTCTTTCCTTTGCTTATCCTCCACTCCTTGCCTCCATCCCCCATTGTCTAATCCAATGGACTTCTCTATTCTTCGCCTCCCCACCTCCACTTATTATGGGTTAGCTTCCACCTATCAGAGAAAACATTCAAACTTTCTTTACTTCACTTAGTATGATTGTCTCCAGATCTATCCATTTGCTGGAAAATGTTATAAAATCAGATTTTTTTATGGCTCAGTAATACTCCACTTTGTATTTATACCACATTTTCTTTATCCATTCATCCATTGAAGGACGCTTAGGTTGGTTTCATAGCTTAGCTATTGTGAAGTGAGCTGCTATAAACATTGATGTGGTTGCATCACCATAGTGTGCTGACTTTAACTCTTAAGACATATACCAAGGAGTGGGATGACTAGGTCAAATGGTGGTTCCATTCCAAGTTTCTTGAGGAATCTGCATACTTCCTTCCAGAGTGGTTGCACCGATTTGCAGTCCTACCAGCAATGTATAAGCATACCTTTTCCCCTACATCCTCACCAACATTTATTGTTATTTGTATTCTTGATAATTGCCATTCTAACTGGAGTCAGATGGAATCTTGGTATAGTTTTAATTTGCTTTTCTGTAATTGCTAGAGATGTTGAACATTTTTTCATATATTTGTTGACCATTCATATTTCTTCTTCTGTAAAGTACCTAAGTTCCTGTTCAGTTCCTTTGCCCATTTATTGATTGGGTTATTTGCTTTTTTTTTTTAGGTGTTAAGTTTTTTAGTTGTTTGTGTGTTGTTTTATATATTTAAGTTTTTGTGCTTTAGGAATCTTATTAAGGAAGTCAGTTTCTAAGCCGATATGTTGGAGTGTTGGGCCTATCTTTTGTTCTACCATGTACAGGGTTCTGGTCCAATACCTACATTCTTGATCCACTTTGGGCTGAGTTTTGTGCAGGATAAGAGAGAGGGATCTAATTTCATTTTGGTATCTATGGATTTCCAGTTTTCCCAGTAGCATTTGTTGAAGAGGCTGTTTTTTTTCCAATGTATGTTTATGGCTCTTTTTCTAATATAAGGTAACTGGATCTTTGGGGGGGTTGTCTCTGTATCTTCTCTTCTGTTCCATTAGTCTTCTTGCCTGTTTTGGTGCCAATACCATGCTGTTTCTATGACTATAGATATATAGTATAATTTTAGATCTGTTATTGTGATGCCTCCTGCTTCACTTTTTTTGCTAAGGATTCTTTTGGCTATTCTGGGCCTCTTGTTTTTCCATATTAATTTCATGACTGTGCTTTTTCTATTTCCATGAAGAATGCCTTTGGAATTTTGATGGGAATTGCATTGAATCTGTATAATGCTTTTGGTAGTATGGCCATTTTGACAATATTAATTCTGTCTATCCAAGAACATGGAAGATTTTTCTTCCTCAATTTCTTTCTTAAATCTTCTGTAATTTTCATTGTAGATGTCTTTCACCTCTATTTTTTAGATTGATTCCTAAGGTTTTTTTTTTTAATGGTTTTCTTAATTTCTCTTTCTGCTGATTTGACATTGGAGAATAAGAGTGCGATTTATGAGTGTTAATTTTGCATCCTTCTACTTTATTGAATTCATTTGTAAGTTCTACAAGTTTTCTAGGGGAGTTTTGGGGTCTTCTAAATATAGAATTATGTCGTTGGCAAACAGAGCTAGTTTTAGCTCTTCTTTTCCTATTTGAATCTCTTTTATTGTCTTTCCTTGGACCCGTTGATCCGCTCCTAGGTGTGTGCATGTTTTTGTAGGTAAGGAATCGAGAACCTGAAGATCCAGGAGGGACAGGTGCCCTGGGGCCTCACCACCGTCTCCATCTGGCAGAGAACCCACAGTGCACCGGGCTTCTGCAGCTGAGGCCTCACCTTAGTACCAGAGTCAGCCAGCTCCCGGAGAAGGCCGGCAAGAGGCCTCTACTGCTTTGGGCTGAGTGAATTCTGCTGGGATCCTTCTGCCTGGAAGACAACAATACAGGTCCAACGCACGAGGAATGGGTCAGGACTGCCAGGATCAGGTCTGAAGTCAGAGGGGAGGCATCAGCAGGCAGACCTGAGATGGGGAAGAAGAGGAACTTGGTCCCAAGAAGGGTCAGAGGTGTTCTCAATATCTCTCTCAGGTGGCTTGGAGAGGATAGTGGGCTTCAGCTCATGAGAGGGACCCAGAGTGGTCACAAGGCACTTAGGACAGGATAGGATGGTGAGGCAGAGGCAAAGGTCAGGCAGTCAGTGTAGGTAATGAATGATGGGGGTCAGCTGGTTATCAGAGGGAGAACCAGGGGTTGCTATGGCTAACTTCTGAGATTGTGCTCCTGGGCACTCTGGGTTGCTAACAATTAATCTCCACACTCCTGCTCCTAGTCACATATATAGGAAAGAAAGAGAAGACAGTGATTAAAAAGGAGGTTCTGGGGTCTATAGGACACCAAGTGGCACCCCTCTCATGGGCTTTTGGCTCCAAGGCCCCCTCCTCTCCAGGGGAGTCTGCTCTCTATCACTTTCTTAAATGAAACTTGCTTGCTACACTTGCCTTGGCATTTCTCAGGGAAGAAGAGCTGCTCCCAATCTGCACCAGACAAGTATCAATGGGACCTGGGGAGAGGCTCTGCGAGTGCATTGTGAGAGTGGCTTCTTGGGGCATAAGTGCCTCGGAGTTGCAATTCCTGTCATGCTGGAGCCTGCAGGCAGGTCTGCCAAACCACACATCTTGGGACGGTGGCTGGGTTAAAGATAACAGTATCTATCCTTCCTTCTCACCAAGAAGCTCTGAGTCAAGAAGGTTGGTGCTTCCAGAGCTGCAAAGATGTCTTCAGGAAAACCCAGGTGCACGGAGGTGCCCATCCCGGTGGGAATGAGAGAACCCATGCTTCAGCAGGATGCATCAGGCACCCCGATGAACAGGAGGGCAGGAGGGTGGGCAGGAGCGAATTCCTGCCACTCTGTGATGAGGAATTCTGGGAGCTGCGCAACTTGGATTTTCTTCTTTTCCTTTCAGAGTATTCACAGTCCAACTCACCCTGTTATCAAGCTGATTCTCCTGTAAGTCACCTGGAGAAGATATCCTCAGAGCTAGCTGACTACGGGGTTACCACCGTAGCTGAAGGTGCAGTATCATGAGAACCACATCTCCATCCGTGGAAGGCAGGTGCTTCACCCTTCTCATCTCCCTGTCCCATGTCACAGAGAAGTTGAATCTGAGATGAGCTTTTAATTAAAATTTTCGTAATACACAAAATCCAGAAGATAAGGAAATTAACATTTTAAATATGTATTTTTCCCTTTTCCTCCCTCTCCTTGCTTGCTGTTGTTTGCCATGTATGAAGTTCATTATAGCAAATAAGACGGAAACCTTTCGGTGTGTAAAGGCCATTACTGCAGGAGGTTATTGTGGTGCTGTGGAAGTCAATCCAGAACCAACCCATCGCTGGGCACACCCTCTGATACCCTGGGGCTGTGGATACCTGACCCACTTTCAACTTGCTAAATGACCAGTGCCTGGAGGGTTGGAGATGACAAGGAGATAAAAGGACTAAAGAGAGGGAGAGAGAGCAGGAAGAGACCAGGAAAGAACTGTCCTCCTTCTAGTACTCGATGGGAACACTCATCACGGGACACACTACCTTTTCTTCCAGGAGAGGGGATAGGATAGGAGACTGCAGTTGCCAAAGAAATAGAAAAACTAATCTTAAAAAACTTCAGCTTTTATAAATAACACTTATTACCTCAGTTCCAAAGAAATTTTCAAAAAGAGATAAAAATGATATATTTGTTTTGCAGAAAATACCAATTAATTATGGAATTATCATTGAATAAAGGTTCATCATCTTAACTCAGTGAAAGAATTACTGATAAATAAGAGCCTCAGAGTTTGCGTTTACAGCTGAATAATTTCTTCAGGTTTCTGGGACTAGAAGCTTGGAAGTCAGGAACACAGATGCCAGTTGACACTTTCTGGCATGGTGCAAAGCCAGTTCATGGCCCGTGTAAAGTCACAGGACCTTGTACTTTACAATGACAGTCACTGGTGTGAAGAACTCACCAGGAGCTCCAGGGGCAGGTAATTAATGTCTTTGTAGGGGTGGAGAGAGGACCATGGCTAGAAAGGCTGAGGAACACAGTGGCCCTCAGTGCATGCCACTGTGAATCCAAGAGGACACATTTGTTTATTGTGTGTTTGTTTAAACTCAACCTCGTTCTGAAAATAATTTGAGGAAGTTTTTACACATAGCACAGCAAGATAAAAAATAAAAATAAATTAGAAAACTGGGGCAAGGAGAAAATAAACTGGAATAACAAGATGAAAACAAAATAAAAAAGTCATCAAGCAGACCAGCATGCTGTGAAGTCTGCGTGATTATTCCAGTTGGGCCACAGACTTATTTCTTAGTAGGATGCACTAATTTCTTTTTACAGGTAGAAGCACATAGGCCAGTCCCAAAATTAGCATTTGGATTCATTTCCATGCAGGGTGTAAAGCTAGATGGAAACTTTATTTAGACGAGTAGAGATCTGTCTCTGGGGAAGAGTGGGAACCATATATATTATCTTAAAAATACACTTTTTGAAGACTTGGTTTTCATTCAATCTGGAAGAGCGTTCATGAAAAAACTTGAAAGCCAGTTTGATGTGTTGGAGATGGTGCATTCATTCGCTCATGCAACAATGATGTATGGAGTTCAATGATGTGTGGAATTTAACGATGTGTTGAATTTGTTTTCATTGTATGCCAAGCAGAGAGAAGGAAATAAGGATAAGAAATATATACAGCCCTCCCTCCTGGAGGCATGGCCAAATGGAACCCACCTCAATGCTCACAGGATCCAGGACCCCATTCCTGACTGCCATGTGAATTCCCCAAGTGAAGATCCTCACGACTTCCCCCTTCCAGCCCAGGTCATTGCCCTGGGAAACAGCAGGTCTCCACAGAGGGTCCCTGATGAATTCTGTGTCCCCCTGTTTCCATGCCTGTGCAAGCCCCTTCAGAACTGAATCTGGGCTTGCCCTGGGGCTGACCGAGCACGGAGCAGGTATGACGCCCTGTGACTTCCCGGGCAGGCCTTGCAGATGCCTGCAGTTTCCCTCTTGCCACCTGGGAGGGTCCCAAGCCACGTACAGAGGCCACGTGGCACAGGACCAAGGCCCTGCCCTCGACAGTCCAGCTGAGCTCCCCGTCAGTGCCCACACCGGCTGCTAAGGCTCGAGGGGTATCTTGGGTTTCTGTCCCCCGTGAGCCCTCTTGTTGGTGGCAGCCCAGCTGCTATCACATGGAGAAGAACCATCTCGCTGAGTTCAGGTCAAACAAAGAATTGTGAGAGAGAATGGAGGTGGTTGTTTTAAGCTTCTCTGTTTAGGGAGTGGTTTGTTACAGCAAAAGATCATGGAGATACCTAGTATTGATGGTGTTCTGTGTCTGGGTTTGACCCAAAGACACCCTTTTGGTTCTCCCAAGTCCATAGCAAGTGTTGGCTGTTGAAGGTCCCAAACCTGCCCATGTCCTGCGTTTTGGGCAGAGGTGGGACTGTCTCTGAAAGACCCCACCACCTCTCAATAGCACCAGAGTCTCTCAAGCAAGCCTTTCACACATGGGCCTTTGGGGAGCTCTTACCCAGATCACACGATCCTGATGTGCTCCCCAACTTCTCACCCCACTCCACCTGGGCTATCAGCCTGCTCTGCTTAGTGTTTCCATGGTAACCACCACCCCAAAGCAATCATCCGCCCCACCTCCCTAAACACAGAGCTCCCAGAGGACAAGAACTGGACCTTCCAGCGCTCGCCTTCCGGTACACAGGAAGGAAGCTTTCGGTCAGGATGTGCTGCGTGAGTGAGGGCCCTATGGGCGCTGAGTGGTGAAACTAAGTGCATCAAATGTGGAGAGCATCAGTCCGCACACTTGTACTGAGAAAGCTCAGGTGGCACATTCTGAGGCCTTGTAGCCCCATTGTCTCTGCCACAACTGCTCATCAGCCAGGGTGACACAAGCAGTCAGACAGTCCCTATGTGAGTAGTGTGGCTGGTTTCCCATCACACTGTTCACAAGCCGGCCACAGGTTGGATCAGATCTGAGGGCCACCCCAGCCTAACAGGTTATCTTGTTAATGTGGATGGACTTGGGTATTTGTCGTTCACATTTAAGTGTCAACCAGTTATTTTGCTGAATCATGTCAGGCCTGCATGGTTCCTGGACGGGAGTGTAAGTTACTTGATCCTCTGTGATTGGGGTGAGGCTGTCTACTTTAAGCCTCCTAATTCAGCCTCACACACACACACCTCCAAGAGAGTGGAGTTCCTCTGCATGTAACCAAGCCGAGACCTTGGCTTTCCCTGCAGATGTGGCCTTGGTTTACGTTGCCACTCTCAGCCTTCCTCCAACTCCAGCTGAGCCTTCATCTCAGAGAAGCTAAATCTCTCTGAGGGTCCTCAGCCCAGCCCAGTCCCCGCCTTGCCGTCTAGGAGAGTCACCAAGTCGAGGGCAGATTGCACCCAGAGGGCACAGGTGCCTGGCAGGGTGCTGTCCTCCTTCCCGTCTCCTCCTCCCATCCTCAGCTGCAGGATCCCCGCGCCTGCTGGGTGGAGGACAGGGAGGTGCTAGGCCAGGTCTCTTGGCATCCCTGGGAGAGTGAGGGAAAGGGTGACGAGAATGGTGACAAGCCACAGATGGCTCTCTCTTGTCCAGCTGCTCCCACCAGACCAGCTTCTCACTCTGGAAGAGTCCGCAGGCGGGCAGCGCAGGACAAGGGGACAGTCCACCTTGGATGCAAGCAGCTTCAAAATCTTTGGTTATAGATTTATGTGTAAGTTCTCCCATTTCCTAATCTTCCTGCCCTCGGAGACTGTCCTTTCCACAGGGAAAGGCCTACATTTAGTTTGTTAGTTTCTGTGAGTCCAGTGTGAAATGCAGGTTTCAAAATACTTCACAGCTGGCATGGCATGAATGTCCTGATTGGTGTCCCGTGGTTCTGGCCAGCACATGGTGCCCATGGAGAGCAGCTCTGCACCAGCCGTGCCCAAAGCCAAGCACTCTGCCTGATACGTGCTAACCACCTGAGCAAGTTTGTTTGGAATGAATGAATCAATGCAGAAAGTTTTTCTAAAACCCAGGGGCACTTTACCATTGAGCTTCATGCCTATTCTTTTTTATTTTTTTACTTTTTAAGTTCAGTCGATTTAAAAACTTTATTCTGAAAGTGCCTTTCCCACTCTATGATGCCAAAACACTCAAAAAATGATGGTGGCAATAGATAGTAGGATTTTTTTCCCCTTTAACATCTTATTTATAAAAGAAATGATGACACTATCAAAATAATCTTGAAACATTGAAAATTCATCAAATCCAAAATTCAGAGAGGCTCTATCCTACAACATCTTTCACTATCATTATTGTTAAAATATAATTCACATAACACAAAATTTACCCTTTAATGCAAAGTTTACTGGGTTTTAATGTATTCTAGGAGTTGTGCAACCATCACTACTTCCTAATTCCAGAACATTTCCACCACCCACCCCCCATAAATCTTGGAGCCTCTTAGTAGCCCCAGTTTCTCCCTCTCCCCTCACCCCCTGGCAACCACTAGTCTACATTCTATCTCTCCAAGTTTGATTACTATGGGCATTTTAGATAAATTAAATCATGGACTATCTAGTCTTTTTTTCCTGGCTTCTCTCTTTACTATAATGTCACCAAAGTTCATCTATGTTGTACCGTGTACCAGAAGTTCAATTTTCTGTGGTTGAATATTTCGTTGTGTAAATATATTACATTTATTTATCTACTTACAAATTGCTTTGCTTTCACCTTTTGGCTATCATACATAATGCTCCTATGAACATTCATAGTAAGTTTTTGTTGGATGGCCTCTTTTAAATCCTTTTGGGTATGTACCTAGGAGTAGAATTGCTGGGTGATTTTAAACAATCTATGTTTAATTATTTGGAGAACTGCCAAATTTGCTTCCAAAACAGAGGCACCCTTTTACATTCCACCAGCAATGTATGATGTCCCAATTTCTACACGTCCTCACCAATGTTTTATATTATCTTACAACCATCCTAGTGGCTATGCAGTAGTTCATTATAATTTTGAGGTACATTTCCCTAATGGCTAATTATGTTAAGCATCTTTCATATGCATGTGTGTGTGTGTGTGTGTGTGTGTGTGTGTGTGATTGAACCCAGGGGCACTTTACCATTGAGCTTCATCCCTAATCTTTTTTACTTTCTAGTTTGAGGCAGCATCTCGCTAAGTTGCTTAGGCCCACCTCAAACTTGCAATCCTCCTGCCTCAGTCTCCCAGTCGCTGGGATTATAGATGTATACCACCACTCCAGGATTCATGTGCTTTTTGACCATTTCTATGTCTTCTTTAGAGAAATGCTTATTTAAAGACTTTACCAATTTTTGTTTCCCTTCTTTTTGTTCACTTATAAGAGTTCTTTATGCATTCTGGATACTAATTCCTCATCAGATATAATATTTGAAAATTGTTGTCTTTCTTTGGATTACATTCTAATTTTATTGACAATGGCCCCTTGATATATACAAGTCTTTAATTTTGATGGAGTTTAATTTCTCTCTCTTATTTTCTTACTATGCTTTTGGAGCATATTTAAGAAATCATTGCCTAATTCAACATCACAAAGATTTATACCCATGTTTTCTCCTAAAATTTGTATAGCCTTAACTCTTACACTTTGATCTTTGATTCATTTTGTCTATGACCCATTATGAGTTAATTTTCTATGTGAAGTAAAGGACTTAATTTTACATGTGAATGTAAGATTGTCCCAGCATCATTGTTTTCAAATGACTATTCTTTCCCTCATTAAATTGTTTTGGCATTCTTGTCAATAATCAGTGGAGCATAAATGTATTGGCTTATTTCTGAACTCTCAATTCTATTCTATTGATCTATATTTTATCTTTATTGTTGATAGCACCTGGTCTTAACTACCTTACATTTCTAGTAGGTTTTGAGATCAGAAAGTGTGAGTTCTTCAACTTTGTTTCTCTTGGAGATTGCTCTGGATAGTCTTTATAATTCCTTGTGAATGTTCTGGACAGACTTTGTTTTCCCCTGTAAATTTTAGATTTGGCTCGTTATTTCTGCCTGGCACTATCTTTCTGAAGCTTTGCTAAAGGTGTGGATATTTCTGAATAGGAATTGATTCAAGTCTTGAAGTATAACAGGGTGTTAGAGAGCCCTATCAGAACCTTGAGTTTGTTCAAAACCAGTTCTTTCTCTAGAAAAAAACTACAGAAAAGCTGGAATAAGCTGGGGGCACAGGAACCCACATTGTTCATGCAGAGCTCCTTGCCCTTAGTCCCACATTAAGGGCTTCTGTTTCCAGAGTTTCCAAGGTTTCTACCCTTCCTGAATCTATGTCCAAGGAGACATACCAGTGACTGTTGAAAAACCTTACTACCTTGGGTCCCCAGAGCACATTGTGATTGCCTATCATGACCCTCCCTGTACTATTATCCTTGGTTAATCTTTTCCTCATTTACCATAAGCCCATGAGGGCAGAGCCCATGTCAAGTATCCTCTGGATGGTTCTTGGCTCTCTCTAACCAGATTGATCCCCACTTGTTCCAAATACTCACTGGTCCACAGGGGTAGGACTGTGTTCCATACAACCTGCCCCAAACCTCCAGCCTAAACCTAAAGCTTGTATTTACCCTGGTCCCTTGATGGAATTAAACTTCTGACTATAACCTAGGTCCCCTCTTCCCATCCTGAAAAAACACTTTGAGCCCACACATTCCAACTCCAGACCTCGCCTCCCCTCTGCACCCTTGCAGCTCCCAGCTCGCCCTCTGACTCAGCCAAGCACAGGGAAAACAAACCCACTTCCAGCTCCTCAGCCTATGTCCTGCTAGACCAGCCCATTTGCAATTCTGTTCCATAATGGGGTCACAGGAGGCTGTTGTTCCCACATAACCTTGGGTGGAGGGACAGTGGGAGAGGGGAGAAGAGCAGTGGACCTTGGAGGGAGCTCAAGTGGGCACTAGTGAGAAAAACCTAACTAAGCAGGGAATAAGTGGATTGTGGAATCTGAAAATGAGCAAACTTGGGAAGCGTACTGTAAGTCTGAGAAGAGGTTCATTAACCGGATGAGTTGACCATGCACTGTGCTGGGAAGTGTGCATGTGTGGAGCCAATTCTGCCCTCATGGAGCATTTAAAAATGTAAAACCACCATTTGAAATATTAACGCAAATCATTTCTAAATTCTTTTGTAGTAGGTGTGCGGAGGAATAGTTTGGAAGCCGTTAGAACACATAGGACTGGCACTGTGACCTGGCTGGCCCACAGTGGATCCCAGCCCCCTTTCCCTCTCCATCTTCCAACCTGGAGACTGGGAAGCCAAATGCTTGCTCAGCCTCCCTTGCATGGAGGAGCGACTCCAGATGAGGTGTTGGTCAGTGGGGTATAAAGAGAAGACAGCAGGGAAGGGGGACTGGAAAAGCTTATGAAAGGGACCTCGCCATTTGGAACTGATCCTGCTTCCTCCTTATTGCCTTAAACAAGGCTGCAAGTCCTAGAAACCACATTGCAACCACGAAAAGACAAGCATGGAGTGGAGAGACTGATGGTGGGATGGAGAGGCAGAAGAGCCCGCGGTTCTGACGGCTCCTTTGAGGAGCCACACTCAGGTCAGCAACCTCCACTCCACACTTCTAGCTGATCTATGAATCCTAGCAGGAGACCTGGGAAGAGACCCAGAGAAGGGCGCCATCTGTGATTCCCCTGGTGCTCATGTTCAGCTGACGAGCTGCCCCTTCCACTCCACACAGCACCACGGCCCAATTAAAACAAAGACCTCCCGGGCACCGAGAGGCGAGGACTGCTTGAAGCATGGCAATATGGCAGAGCTGGAGGCACAGGCCTTTGCATTAGCCGTGACTGTCCTTCTTCCCAAGCAACGTCCTTCCCAAGCAGCGTCCTTCCTGGGCTCTGTCTGGTAAGCAGCAGTCAGCCAATACATAGCTTTTCCGAAAGCCCCGGGATGCTACAGTCAGAGCTCCATCAGTCTCCTGGGGAGCCTGTGAGTTTTTTTGCCTTCTCCCAAGAGCTGCTTGCACATATTTTCATTTAGCCCATGAATGTTTGTGGTGTGTCCACTGCATTCCAGACACTGCGCCAGGACGGGGAGTTCAGAAATGCGTGGTCTCCACCCTTAGGGTGTTTGGGGTTGAGTGGTGAGGACTCTAAAGCTCTTACTATGTTCCCAGCACTGTTCCCACAGCATTATCAGTTCTGTTTTACAGATTAAAACAACAAAAAAACAAGGCAAAGAGGTTTAGATCATCTTCCAAGATCATCCAGCCAGCGAGGGTCAGATCAGGATCTGAACTCAGGGAACAGGTTCCGGAGCCTACCCACGGCTCATATCCCCAGAACATACACAGAGATCTGCGAGAGGCAGAGTGTGGTTTGGGGGAACACCCAGGGAAGGTGGTCTGGAGGAAGCGACCTGTGAGCTGTCCTGAGGCTGTTAAACCTCAGCCAGGTGATCCGGACAGTCGTCCCCCAGACTAAAGGAAGAGTGTGTGCAAAGACTCTGGGTAAGGGAGGGGGCACCTTCAGAACGCTGTGAGCTGCGCCCTGGGCCTTGAGGCCAGAACAGAAGGATTGAAGAAGGAAAGTTGGGACGACCAAGCAGACATCCTACGTGGGATCAAGCCACTTCAAAATCCTTTCTTTATGAGGCAGCATAACACAGAGGCTTCCTGCCTGGGTTCTGGACCAAGACTACTGGGCTCACATTTCCACCCCGAAGCTTCTTAGCTGTGAACCTGGATCACATCAGCACAGTGGGGCTGATGATGCGCCACCCTCATTGGCCGCGTTGACACATGTGGAGATTTGGGAACAGTGCTGGGACGTGGGAGGTGCTCGTCACCCCTCACCACCACCGTTGGTTCATGCATTTGCTTAGCAGGCTCAGTGTGCTCCATCGCCGTGGGACTCAAGGACAGAGCTGAGAGGTGAGCCCTGAAGCTCTCCTTCTGAGATATTCTTGCCAGAAAGTGAACCCAAGGCTAGTGAAGGGAGGGATGTGCTTCCAGTCTGTCACTTGGAGTAATGCAAAACGTCCCCACTTGTCCCTTCCGATGACAGCAAGGCCACTGCTGAAAGACAAGGACTTCTATTAACAAGGAGCACAAAGGAGCTCAGCATATTAACATTTGACTTTGTGGAAGGAGAGACAAGGACGTGGAGTGGGTTTCAGAGTCAGATTCAGCCTCAGAGAACCCTGGTGGGATCACAGTGGGTAAAGATTGGCAGGTGTCCCTGAAATCCACAGGAAAGCCCCCAGTAGTGATGAGCACAATATTGTTATTGCTACTTTTGACAATTTTTGGGGGGGAAATCCTTGCATTTCTAAGTTGCTTTACATCTGGTGGGCACTTATATCTGTTAGTTTATTTGAACCTCACCAAGCCCTTGTGGAAGCTATTGTGATTTTTCCTGTCTTATTGACCTTCTTAGTGTCAAATGTAGAATTATAATCAAGACTCTCTTCTGCTCAAGCCAAAGATCTTCCACTATAAATATACCTCCCCCTCCTCCAATTGTTCCTGAACTACAGACAGTGGCCAGGCAAGTTCAGGTTCGACTTGCAAAGGAGAACACCCCATCTGTGCCACTGAAGTAGATGGAGCCCACACATGGATTACACTAAATCAGGGGACTGGGGACTCTGGTATTTGATGGATCTGCAACATTTCCAAGAATATTTTTAAAACAAACATAGGAATTCCAGCATTGTGCTTTGGCAAAGTGAGAACATAAAAATCAAACAATGAAGAAAACCTCTGCTGGGTAATACTACAAAGAGGATTTTTCGGAATTCCCCCCCCCCCCCACAATTCCCAAAGGTAGAAAGACTCAATTTGAGATAAAGAACATTCTTTGTAAGAAAAGCAAGGCGAGGACTTAAACTGGATGCATATCCCATTCAGGGCTGTTGTGCATGACTCTTCAGGTTGTACACTGCACAATGCCAGTGTTGGGGTGTGGTTCCCAGGGACCACACTCATCTTTCCCTTACCTTCTCCTTTCCACAGAAACCAGAGAAGATGTGTTTAGGAGTTTGGCTGGCAGACTGAAGTTCTTCTAACATGTCCGTCCTATCATCTGAACCATCTGGACCAGTACCTTCAAGTTGCTTTGAGGATCCCGAGGAATCCACGAGTCTTCTCAAGGGCCACGTGATCTAAACAGAGAATTGCCTTAGCTCCTTCTAATGTGGCATCCTTCTGAGCCGTTGCCTGTGGGAGAAAGGGTGTGCAGGGACAACTCAGTGTCAGCTGAGGTCCACATGCTCCCCAGATTTCTTTGTTTTCACCCAGCACCCTCATCCCTCCCAGGACTCCTCCCAGGATGCCTCCTCAGGCTCCTCTCAGCTGGGAGGGGTTCTTCCATTGGCCTGGTGTTTGATGACTTTGACAGTTTTGAAGAGTGGTAGAATTTCTTTTGTGTGTGTGTGTGTGTAAGTGTGTGGTTCTAGGGACGGAAGCCAGCAACTCCTGCAGGCTAGACTGGTGCTCTACCACTCAGATACACCCCACCCTTTTCATTTTTTTAAAATTTTGAGACAATATCTTGCTACATTGTCCAGGATCACATTGAACCTGCAATTCTCCTGTCTCAGCCTCCCAAGATGCTGGAATTACAGGAGTGTGCCACTACACCCCACAAGAGTTTCCTTTAATTTGAATTTCTTTGGTATTTGTTTCATGATTAGACCAGGGCTGTGGTTTGGAGACTGCACAGATAGAAGGCCATCACATGCCAGAGCGTGCATTACCAACAGGACACCACACCTGGGGCTGACCTGGGTCACTGGCTGAAGGGGTGTTAGGAGGCTCTGCACTGTGACATTATCGCTTCCCCTTCCATGCATCTCCTCTGGAAGGAAGTCACTATGCCTGGTCCATGCCCGAGGAAGGGGGCCATGCTCTGCTTCCTCAAGGGCAAGTCCATCTACATAAGTGATTCACAATGTTTATATCCCCCCACCTTGTTTACCTAATCCCTTATTTATATCAGTATTAGCTCATGAAGATTTAAATCTAGGTTCATAACTCCGTGTCTTCCCTAATTGTTAAATCCTGGTCTTCACAGTGGTGGCATTGGGGGTTTTAGCCTGTGTCCCTATAGAAAACAGCGCCATCGACTAAAATGCAGCACTTGGTGCAGTTTCTTTGGTCCTCAGCCTTTCAGACTCCAGTGTTTCTAAAGCCCCAAGTCAGCAACTTTTCCCCTACCCCTTCAGGGAGGTAATTTCATATATTTATAAGACAGTTTTTCTGTGCTGGTTGGCTTTTTGGCATTTCATCAAATACCTGAGAAAAATAACTTAGAGGAGGAAAGATTCATGTTGGCTCATGATTTCAGAGGTGTAGTCCATGATCCGCTGACTGCAGGCAGGAACTTCAGGGCAGAAGGGCCTGGTGGAGGAAGCTGCTCAGCCCGTGGCCGATGGGAAGGGGGGCAGGAGGAAGGGGCCAGGGACAAGAAATACCCTTCTAGAGTATGTCCCTAGAGACCTACTTCCTGAACCAGGACCCCCTCCTGCAGTTTCCACCACCTCTCAATAATCCATTCCAATTATTAATCCATCACATGAATTAATCCAGTGATAAGGTTAGAGCCCTCCTGAGCCATTGATCTCCCCAAAGCCCCGCCTTTGAACGTTGCTGTGTTGGGGACCAGCCTTCAACACACAGTCTTTGGGGAATACTGCATTCACATACCACCCTGTCTTCTGCTGTCCTTCTAAATGACTTCTAGTTGCATATATTAGGGTTTCTTTTTTGTGCTGTAAAGTTCTATGTGTTTTGAAAAATGCATGATTTTATGTACCCACCATTATAACACTACAGAGTAGCTCCCCCAAATTTGTGTTTTCCGTATGTAAACCATCACTTTTCTGTGCCTCCTGAAATTCCTGGCAACTATTGATCATTTAATCTTCTCCCTCCGAAGAGCCACATAATATTTAGCCTCTCCAGACTGACTTCTTTCACTTATCAAAATACATTTAAGGTTCCTCCATTTCTTTCCATGCCTTGATGGTTCATTTCTGCTCCATTTCTGTTCATTGCTAAATAATATTCCACATCATTGTTGTATCCCAGTTTGATTATTCATCTACTACTGAAGAACATCATGGCTGCTTTCAGCTTGTGGTGAGTAAGAATACAGCTGCTGTGAACCTCCATGTGTAGGTTGCTATGTGCACATACATTTTCAGATAAGTTTTGTTACTTATCTATGTGCACAATTGCTAGATCATATGGTAAGACTGACTTTCACTTTGTAAGAAACTGCAGAAGTAGCTGTATTGTTTTGTATTCTAATTAATAATGAAGAAGAGTTCCTGTGGCTTCACAGGTCTGCCAACAATTGGTATTATCAGTTCTTTTTAAAAACCACTGTACTAGACATGTAATGACAATTGATTACTTGAATTTGTAATTTCCTAAAAACAAATGATGTTGAACATTTTCATATGATTAATTCCCATTTGGATATTTTCTTTTGTGAAGTGTTTGTCCATTGTTATTGTAGGAAGAAAATACATGGCATAAAATTCACCATTTTAACTATTTTAAGCATATGTTCAGTGGCACTAATTACATTCACATTATTGTGCAACCAACATCTAACTCCAGTATGTTTTTAGTATTGCCAAATTAAAACTCTGTACCCATTTGTTGTAGTCAGATTTTTCACTGCTGTCCAGAAAAGAACAATTTTAGAGGAAAAAATTTTTGTTTGGGGGCTCAGGGTTTCAGAGGTCTCAGTCCATAGACAGCCAGCTCCATTCCATGGGGCTCCAGGTGAGGCAGAATATCATGGCGGAAGAGTGTGGTGGAGGGACGTGGCTCACATGATGATCAGGAAGCAGAAGAGAGACTCCACTTGCCATATACTACATATATACCCCAAAGGCACACCCCCAATGCCCACCTCCTCCAGCGACACCTTACCCACCTTCAGTTACCACTCAATTAATCTCACCAGGGGACTCATTCACTGACTGGGTCAAGGCTTTCATAACCCATAGTTTCTCCTCTAAATCTTCCTGCATTGTCTCACATGACCCTTTGGGGGACACCTCACATCCAAACCATAACAACATTTAACAATAACTTTCTTTCTCTCCCACTCCTGGTTTCTGGTAAGCACCATTCTACTTTCTCTGTGAATCTGACTATGCAGGAAACTCCGTGAGCGGAGCCAAACGCTATTTGGCCTTGAGTGTCTCACTAACGTGACGCCTTCCTAGTTCATCGTGTTGTAGCAGGTTTCGGAATTTTCTTCATGTTGAAGGCTGAATGTTATTTCATTGTGTATATGTGCCGCAGTTTGTTTATCCAATCAGTGTTGAGGAACACTTCAGTTGATTTCCCATTTGAGTTATTGCAAATCATACTGCTGTGTGCATAGGTGCATAGAGATCTCTTTTGAGCTCTGTTTTCAGTTGCCTTGGGTATACACTCACGAGTGGAATTGCTAGATACTAAGGTAATTCCATGTTTAACTTTTTGAGAATCCACCATACTATTTTCCATAGTGACTTGTGCTATTAAGTTCACATTAACACTAAAGAAGTTTTCTCTCCATCATACCTTCACCAACTTCTGTTATGTGTGTGTGTGTGTGTGTGTGTGTGTAAATGACCAAATGGGTGAGAGGTAATATCTCATTGCTATTTCCCTGATGATATGAGACATCTTTTAATGAGTTTCTTGGCACTTATATACCTTCTTTGGAGACATCTATTCAAATCCCTTACATTTTTAATTGAGTTGTTCATTGCTGGGTTATTGGCCCATTTTTAAAAGTTGAGTTGTTCGATTTTGTTTGTTGAGTTAAAAGAGGTCTTTGCCTATCTTGGATACAAGTTTTTTTAATTAAATATGTGTTTTGTAAGTATTTTCTTTCATTGTATGGCTTTACAATTTCCTAGAAGTATCATACATGAGTGGGAGTGTTTAATTTTGATAAATCCAATTTATCCATCATTCCTTTCATGGATCATTTTTTGTATTATATCTAAAAAGTCATCCACAAGAAAGTACATCTTGAAATTGGGTACTATTTGCCCTCCAACTTTCTTATCTTTCTTCTTTAGTATTATGTTGACTCTTACTAGTTTTTTGCCTTTTCATATAAACTTCAGAGTCATTTCGTAGACATGTACAAAATGCCCTTTTGGGATTTTGATCAGGTTGCATTAAATCTATAGATCAGGTTGGGAAGGACTGACATTTTAACAATATTGATTTCTCCAACTAGGGAACTGAATATTTCTGTTTTGGTTTGGATATGAGGTGAACCCCAAAGGTTCTTGGGTTAATGCAAGTAAGTTCAGAAGTAGAATGATTGGACTGTGAGACCGTAACCTAATCAGTCCACCCTAGTTTGAATGGACTGGGTGGTAACTGTAGGCAGGTGGGGCATGGCTGGAGGAGGTGGGTCATTGGCAGCTACATTGTATGTGGGCCTCTTTCCTGTGGCCTTTTTCCTGTCTCTGCTTCCTGGCTGCCATGAATGGGGCAGTTCTGCTCCAACATACCCTTGAACATGATGTTCTGCTTCACCTTGGGCTCAGAGTAATGCATTCGATCAGCCACGGACTCACCTCTGAACCATGAACCAAAATAAACTTCCCTCCAATAGGCTGTTCTTGTTGGGTATTTTGGTCCCACCAACAAAAAGCTGAGCAACCCAGTCTCTTCATTTAATTTATATTTTTATTCCTTTCATTAAAGTTTTGTCATCCTCCATTGTATCCTGTTTGTGGTCCTGTAGGTATTTTTGTCAGTTTTATACCTAAATAATTCTTTTGGGGGGTGCTACTACAAGTGGCACTAATTTTTAAATTTCAAAATCCAATTGTTCATTATTGCTATGTAGGAAAGCAATTGACTTTTTATATTAATCTATTGCATTCTTTCTATAATCATTGATGATTTCCAGGAATTGTTTGGCTATTCTTTATCTGTGAACAAAAACATTTTTCCTCCTTTCTCAATCTGTACCCCTTTTATTTCCTTTCTTTTCTCTCTCTTCCACAATAATATTTGTTGTTATGATTATTTGTCAGTGTCTTGTTGCACTACCTCAGACTTCTGGTGTGAAGCTGAATAGTGTTGACAGAGGGTATCCTTGCCTACTTCCTCACCTTAGCAGAAAAGCGCCAACTGTCACTCCATTAAGTACCACATTGGCTGCATTTCTTTTGCAGCTGTTTTTTCTTAAGTTCAGAAATTTCTTTTGATTCCTGGCTTGCTGAGAGTTTCATCATGAATAGGTATTGTCAAAAGCTTTTCCTGCATCAATTGATAATATTGTATGATTTTTTTTTCTTCTTTAACCTGTTGACATGGTAGTTTATAATGATGCTTTTTCAAATGTGGAACTAACCTTTAACAACTAGAATAAACCTCTCACTTGGTCAAGCTATATAACTCTGGATAATTCTGCTTCTACATTGTTCAACTCTATTTGCTAATTTTTTCGTTGAGGATTTTTGCATGTGTGTATGGTCTGTACATTTGTTGTAACTTCTTAATATAGTTTTGGATTGGGGTCATGCTTGCCTCATGGAATGAGCTAGACAGTGGTTATTCTACTTCTATTTTCTGGAGGAGACTATGGAGAATTGGTATCATTTCTTCCTTCAACATTTGTACAATTCACCAGGAAAGTCTGACAGTGGTGCTTTCTTTTTTTCCCCCTTTTTGAAGGTTATTAGTTATTGATTCAAATTCAGATTATCTATTTCTCTTTGTGTGAATTTTGGTAATTTATGTATTTTTAAGAAGTTGGTCTATTTGGTCTAAATCGTCAAATTAACATATTCACAATATTTCTTTCTATCCTTTGACATTCATCTGATCAGTAGTGATGACCTCTCATGTCTGATACTGATAATGTGTATTCTCTGTCTCTCTCTATCTATGTATCAATCTCTCTCCATCTTACTCCCTCTCTTTTCCCTTTGGTTAGCATGAATAGAGAAATTCATTAATTTTATTGATCTTTCTCACAAACTATAATTTTTCTCCCATTGGTTTCCTGCCTTCAATTTCCTTGATTTTTGTTCTAATTTTCATTATTTCTCTTCTTCTGCTTTAAGCTTAAGTGGCTTTCATTTCTCCCATTTCTTCTGGTGTAAACTTAGATTATTGATTAAGAACACAATACAATAGATCTCTCATAACATGGCTTTCAGGGCATTAAAACACTTTTGATAAATTGGATTTTCATTTTTATTTTAGTTCAAAATATGTTTTACATTTTGTTCAGATGAGGAGAGCTCTCGAGGCAAGGGCATTGTGGGCTGCCAACAACCAGGCAAGGAGAGTGTGTACCATATTTGAAAAAAAACAGATTAATTTTGTCTGATAGCAGCAAAACATGGGAGGAGTATCCAATGAGAGAGGCTGAAAGGTAAACGACAGATCATGAAGACCCTCCTGTGCCATGCCAAGGGGTCCAGGTTTCATTTGGAAGTAATGGAAAAGGAAACATTCTGCTTACTAGCTTTGAATCCAGAGCTGTAGTTCAATCAGAGCACTGTTGTTGTCTGTAAGTTTTGCTGACAACCATCTAATAGCGTGGCCTGCAGATGCCAACCATCACCACACCCTGGTGCCTGGAACTGTGTAGCACTCCTGCTATGACACTAGGCAGCCTGTATTCTCATTCCCTGGGCCATGTCAAGCTGTGCAGCTGTGTACTCATTGTACCCAGAACCACTCCTGATGGGACATGTGTAGCAGCAGATGTGTCCATCTCCATCTCTGAGGGTTCAACAGAGGGCACAGCGGATTCCCTGACCTTTTCTCCTCAGCACTTCCAAAGACTGAGCAAGATTCCAATTGCTTTTATTGAGTCCCTTACTGCTCAAAATACCCGGAGGGATTTATCCTCTCCTAAAACCCTTGTTTCATTATTTGGTTCAGGAATAGATCCAAGAAACAGAGCACCTTGTGTGGACTAGATTGGAAATTATAAAGGCCTCATCTTTGGTAGAAAATCAAATGTTGGGAGTGCTTGGCTCATACCAGTTGTTTGACGAGGCATTGCAAAAACAAGATGTACTCAGGAGACCATTAGCTGGTTTTATGAGCAAAAATGAAAGAAAGTAGAGAGACTACAGAAATGTGGGACTTCAGAGGATCAGAAGAGCTGATTCTAGACACTCCAAATGACAGAAATAAAACCAAGAAAATCTTTGATCTAAATAAGCAGTCAGAGCAAACCCTACCACAAAGATCAGATTAATATTGTGGCCACTCCATTTAACTCTGGCAGCAGCCTGAATGTGCAGTGATGTTGAGAGACAAAGGAAGTGGGGTGAGGAAGGAAAGAAATATAATAGATTGAAAAGCATGTCCCAGAAACAGCTTTGGTTATGGTTATTGGTACATGGAACTGACTGAAAGCAAAAAAGATCAGAAGTCCCCTGAGGTTTGCAGAGCATTTTATTACCCCGCAAAACACATAAGCTCAGACTCAGAGATCCTTGATGATTTGAGACAGAAGAACCATGGGTCTTCCTATGGTCCAAGGGCAAAGGGCAGGCTCCAGACAGTGCACAGGTCCCAAGAAGACCTTCTCCCCAGTGCCGACTGCAGATCAAGAAAAACCGTCTCCCAAGAGGTTGGAGCCTGGGCCATCGAGGAGAATGTGAGCAGTACCTCAGTCTAAAGAGAAGGAAGTCTGGGGAACCTCTGCTCTGCCAGGGGAGGAGGCCCCACAGTGTCAGCCCTGCAGAGTCCCTGTCACCATGCGTCCACAGCTGCTGCATGGGTTTTCTCTCCTTCTCGTCATGAGAGATCTTACTGTGGAATTTCTGCCCCTTCTCCACATTTGTACTCAGAAGGAAAGAAGGATTGATCATTTTAGTTTCTAGGTCCTGGATCCCTAAGATATCCCTTGTGATCCTCCATGTCATCTCCCTCTTTCCCACCTGCAGATTGGAGGGTGATACCCAAGATGACCTTGAGAGTCATGCACCAGAGAAGGCAGCACCCATTGTCGAGTTCCTGATGACCATGGGGAGCGTCCTCTGTTGACCCATGCTGAATGGTGATGTGAGAGAAAAATCAATGTTAATATATTAGGATTCCAAAATTATGGAACCATCTGTTATAGCAACTAGTTAATCACTCCAACTCATTGAGTGACTTATCTCAAGCCACACAGCAACTCAGGCCATGAGCTCAAAACAGGCCATGAGCTCAGGTCTCTTGACGATAGTCCAGCAAGTTTTCTACTCTTGAACTGTGTCTTGTGCTGAATCTAAAATGACAGGTCACTTCCCCAAGGCCAGCCTTTATTCTCTAGAATAATGACATGGTCCTGTTGTTTTTCAGCCAGCTGATCTTGTCCAGGTTAGCAAGCGCCATGGTGGTCCCGCCCGCTGGCCCACTCTCTCTCCCTCTGCTGTGCTGAAGGGTTTTATGAAGGACTGTAACTACACAATCACCCGCCTCTTTTATGGGCTCAGACAACATGCCCCCTTTTATTACACTTGCTGTCCTCCCTTCTAAGGCACTTTTATGGCTGTGGGGACGATTGCCTCACTCCTGAGAACTCAGGAGTGTCCCTTGGTGCGCCATATAACTTGTCACAATATTTTTAACAGCAATTCTTCTTGTGTGTTTCTGTGGGAGCTTCTCAACAGCAGCTCCCCTGATGACACCATGAGGGGTGGGCAAGCTCTGGCCGCAGGAATCACCTTCCTGCAGCAGCTGAAGCTGTTTCCCAGAGCAGAACCCACAGCTGGCTTCTCTTGCTCTTTTAAACTCACCACCCGTGGCTTGAATTTGGAGTTTGAAGGCCTGGGGCTTTCTTTGCATGAGTAAAGAAAGGAACCAGACTGACACAGGCTTTGAGGTTCAGAGGAGCAAGAGCAAATGTATATATCCTTCAAAAAGATGTCTGTCGTACCGCAAGAATAATGACATTGGTTACAAAGCACTTTCATAGACAACCCATTTCTAGCTGGTACAACAGATTGAGGAGGTGGCGTTGTGATTAGGTATGTGGTCTTCAAGACCCAGTTTTTACGGGCCGTTCTTCTGTCCCCAGCATCCTCCCCATTTTATTTAGGTGTCTTTGTCTCTCCTTTGTTCTCCTGTAATATCCAAAGCTTATCTCTCTTGCAATATTTATCTGCTCTGAGAACAAAACAGCCATTCATCTCTGAATCCCAGACACCTTAACCAGTGCCCTGCACATAGCAAACAATCAATATTCATTAATCTAGCACTGACTGAGCACCTGCCATATGCCAGGGTCTGTGGTAGGCACGAGTGATACAAAGTTGAAGGGTACCTGAGAAGCTCCTGATCTCAGAGTGGTTTAATTGGGGGAGGGGGATAGATAAGAAACCCATTGGAAACTAAAAAGGAGAACATCCAGGAGTGACACGGGTCATGGAGACCAGGATGTGGTGATGGTCAGAGGTGACAGAGTGGAGGGGACAGCAGATGGTCTAGGAGCCTCTCTGAGGGGACGTGTGAATGGACAGCTGAATGAAGAGAAAGGGGGAGCAGGTAAGACCTGGTGGAGAAGCCCAGGCAGAGGGCCCAGCAAGGCCTCGACAGGTTAGAAGAACATGGAGTGCCATGGAGCCTGGGGAGGGGGCAGAAGGCCAGGCTAGACAGGCCAGGGCCAGCCAGGTCGGGAGCCACAAGTTCTTTCTGGAACAGGGGAAGCCACAGGAGGGTCCAAGCAGGAAGCCACATGATTTGATTCCTATTTTTAGGACGATCCACACTGCAGGGTGAGGAATCGCTGGTGGTGTTCAGAGTGGCCACAGGACCCCAGGGAGGAATTTGGTGCTCCCAGTGGGGCTGAGGGTTGGATGAGGGCACAATGGGGGACTGGGGTGTGCTTTCAAGTAGAGCTGACCAAAGTGCTGCTTCTCACTGAGATGGAAGTAATCCAGCCCCGGACACTGAGAGCCCCTTGCAGAGCACCTGCTCCCAGCCATGTGCTCTGTGTGCGTCATCTCGTCCTTGCCCTCATCAGACATCCACACGTCGTCCTACAGGTCAGACAACTGGAAGGATTGTCTCCACTTTGGTACTTGAGAAACTCCATGTCACAAGTGGGTTTAGGTAAAGTCTGCACAGAACAAGATACGAAGCCCAACACTAATGACCATGCCACTTGATTGCACTAAACTTGAAACTCTGTTCCTCCTCATGACCCTCAGTGAGATAGAAACTCCCAGGTCTTTTCCTCCTTCTTAAAACTACTAAAACTGCAAATAATAACCATACCTGACATTTCCTGAACACTTACTAAGTCCCGGACACTGTGCCTAGGAAATCATATATATTATCTCATTTAACTTTTGACAACCCTTGGCATCTATCCTGTGCAGTAGATGCCAAAGCGGAGGCTCAGAGAGCTTATTAACTTGCTCAAGGTCACTTACAAGTGACATTGCATAATACAGATTATACAGAAGAGCAATAATCACTAGGTATTTGAACCAGGTTTTCAAACCCAGCTCTGTTGGACTCTTTACCATCATAGTTTTCTGTCTCCAGTGACCACGCATATAAAATGTGCATTGCTCTTTATTAAGTTATAGAGCTTTTACAGAAGTCACAGCAACTCCTGGAGGATTTGGACTGTGGACCAGCACAGGCTCAGGAACCAAACGCCCTGTGGCTAGGAACAGGCAGTGCCGACACCCACATCTGCTGAATCTGGCTGGCTCTGTACCTTGCTCTCCAGGAGGAACCCAGCAACACAGCCCAGGGTTCAGCTGTGCAGGTGAACCTTCAATAAGCACATCAAAGCGCCTGAAAGTATACCCCAGACAGATCTTTTTAGACTAACACAGCAGACCCACCCCAGAATGATATTGAAAACATTGCCAATAAAAGTGATGAACCACTTTTGCAAGTGACCCAAGACTAAAACTTTTTTTTTCTTCTTTGCCTGGAACGGCATCCCCTTCATCTGTCTTACATTGTAATCAGATACAACCTTGATAGAATGAAAGCGGAGGTCACACTGAACAAACTGGCACTTTACGTGCCTGGAAAAAGGCTCCTTTGTAACAGGGAAATTATAGCATTTCTAGAGAGGGGTTTTTCTTAAAAGGACAGGCTGCTTTGTTCAAATGCTGCTGATTTCAGCGCTCCAAGGAGATGGCCCTTTCAGACTGTCGACCGGCTGAAATTTGTGGGGTTCCTTTTGTTTGTAGAAACCTGCATATATTACAGGAGGTGTATTAAAATAGAAATGGTAAACCATTCCCAGGTAATCTTTTGATTGTCCAAAAATGTCAGACAAGACATACAATCACTCTCACTTTTCATTTTGCTTAGTGCCCATGCACGTGGGTTTAGGGTGCAGGATTCAACTAATCTCAGTGGGTCGCAGATCCCCCCTTCTGTTCCTAACATGGTGATTCTCCTGGGCAAGGAGCTGACACTAGTAAGCAACAGTATTTCGGATCAGAGAATTAGACTTGCATTTAAAAGGAAAACAAGCGTAACAGCAAAACCAAACTCTGGAGTTTAGGTAATGCACAGGGGAAAAGTGAAGATAACTTCAGCCTGTGAACCTTTGTAGACCAACTGGAGCCAGGCCAAAATTGGTGAAATCCTATTGCAAAGCAGAGTGTGAAAGCACAAGATGTGTTTGAGGAAAAAAAAATACAACAAGGTTTTGTGTCAATCGAGATGCCAGGCATGTCTTGTCTCCACATGTGATGTTATCAAAAATTAAGCCAAGTGTTTCATTTTCCCGGTGTCAAATTTAACACTTAGTAATATTTTTGGCATTGTAATTACTGTTTTCATACCATTGGGCCTTCTGTGAGTAGAAATGTTTTGTCTACAATTCTAATAATCACTTATATTTTTATGAGGAGATGCATTGCTTCATTAAACCTGATTGTTTATGGCTAATAATGAAAGTTTTACCAAACCTACTGAACCTCTTAATTGGCGTCTCAAGTGTTTGTTTCTTACTTCCTCAGTTTGTAGGGAATGAAATCAGTATTGTCGCTGTTTACGAAGCAGCTGCACTCCTGGTTGGGTAGAGTGAGGTATTAAGAAGAAGGAATTCTCTGAAGTTCTTGGACTCCTGTCACAGTGCAGAATGCTTCATGACCTGAGGCTGGGTGGGAGGGGGCTGCATTCCCCTAAGGCTACTGTATTACTTCCCAAGAAATAGGACAATAGTTGGATTAATATGGAAATATTACTATCTCGTATACCCAGGACCATGGAAATGGGGAAAGAATCAGTCCTAGGGTCAGCAAATGAGTTTGATTTTAGATGTCATAGAGACCTTGGACTAATCAGAGCACCTCTGTGCATAAGGGGTTGGAGAGCAAATGTGTGAAGAGGTGCTTTTCCCTGCTCCTCAGTCCTTCATCTGAGTTAATCAACTCCTGAAACCTCCTGGTCCTCCCCCAGGGTCCTAAATCAGAAAGGGCATTCATCAGAGGTGGGGTGTCTGGGGACAGAGACAGCCCATGAGGTCCTAGCAAGCCACTTGCTCTGACCAGGAAATGACTTCATGGCCACGGGGAAATGGATTATTGTGGAAGGGACTCAGCTGCTTTGTTTTCTTCTGAACCCTAAGGGTCTGGCTCTGGGTTCCTTCTACCTCAGAAAAGCTTGTCTTTGGGAAGTTTTGCTGTCCAGGACTTTTCTCTCACACACAGGCAGAGCCAAGCAGAGGGTGTCTGCACATTTCACACCGCCATGGCACAATCCACTTGGCAAGCAAACTCTTGAGCAGAGATCCAACTGAAAAGTCTAAAAGTAGAAATGACAAGGTTGAAACAGGCCCCACCAGCCCCCAGGCAGCTCCACATGCCCTCGCTGTGCAGCTTTGTTTGCAGACCTTCAGGCGCAGATGTCTCAGGTCCTCGGAAGGCTGCTATTCTGTGACATCCACAGTCTCTTTGATGTGCATTTCCCACTGGTGGCAGCCTGGGGCCGCCTGCTCGGGAGGCCCTTGCTCTGCAATGGTCAGTTTGTCTCTGGTTTCACTCACATCAAAAGATGAGACCCTTTTCTTTGAAGGTCCTGGAAACAGACCATTTTAATGACTCTGGACCAGTCCTGTGGCTACAGATGGACCCCACTTTCTTTCCCACTTGCAGAAGGAGATAATAATATGAACCATTCCCTGTATGCAGCTAAATAAATAAGTTTAAATCCCTGACACAGTTTAGAATATGGAAAAGGAGGAGGGAAGGTGTGGTCCTCTCTCTTTACCTGCAGGAAGGTCCACAGATGCCCCTGGGAGAACCACTTGGGGCTCCTGAGTCTGACAAGGCCCCTCCCCGGCACATCACCGGCCTCCTCTCTGAACCCCACCTGCACCTCTACCTCTTCCCTGATTCTTCTCTCTGGCAGCTGCTTCAGAGAGGAGAGTTGTTCCTTTCATAGAGAATGAGCCAGATCTTGCCCTGCTCTTCCCGAGACAGCCATGTTCATTCTGGCACCACGTAAACTGGGTGTTGCAATAACTGCTTGCAGGCCCTGTTGACCCTGGCCCTGACCTCTACCTTGCTCTGAGCTCCCTTGGCTATTGAAGCTCTGCCGTTACAGTACAAGAAGATGCTGTTTGACTGTGACCTTGACTTCAGGGAACAATAGCCTCCTTCTCTGGTCTATAATAAGCTTCTGAAAGTGTCAGGTCACCTCCAGTTCTAACTGTGATTCCTGAGGTGAGGCTCTTACTGGGTTCTTCTCGACTCTGTCTGCAAGACGTGGGAGAACTGGGGGGGGGGGGGGGAGACAGGAAAAGGTTGCTTTAAAGTGCCAAGATAGTTCTGTCCACATGTGTTCACTACAAGGCAGGTGCTGCTAAGATCTCAAACACGTTCTTTTCTCAAGGTCATGTATTAGGACCTTCCTTGTGTAAGACCAACATGGACTCAAGTTCAGCTCTGTCATTTCGGGGCCCTTGGATCTTGGATAAGTCACTTCACTTCCCTAAGCCTCTGTTTTCTTACATGTACAATGGGAATCAGTGTTTAAAAAAATCTTGCAGGATAGTTGTAAGGGTTAAAGGAGATTTTCATATAAATGTTTAGCACAGTATAAGACATAATCAATAAACATTGGTATATCCTTTGTTCATTAATTTATTAAATACCTGAGTACTATAGAAGTTAATAAAACCAATGTGTTAGTCAACTTTTCATTGCTGTGACCAAAATATTTGACAAGAACAATTGAAAACAAACATTTTTGGTTTCAGAGGATCAGTGCATGGTCGGCGGACTCCATCACTCTGGGCCCAGGGTGAGGCAGAGCAGCAAAGCTGAAGGGTGTGTCACAGCAGCCAGGAAGCAGAGAAAGAAGGGAAGGAGCCAAGGGCAAAACATGATCCCCAAGACAACCCCCAGGGATGCAGTTCTACCAACCATAATCATAAGCCGAAACCTGCTTATAATTACCACCTAGTAATTATCAATCCATCAAATGGATCAAACCCCTGACAGGTTACAACTCTCATAATGTAATCATTTCTGCTTCAAATATTCTGTTCCCACATGAGCTTTTTGGGGGATTACCACATATCCAAACCATAGCATTCTGCCCCGGACCCCCAAAAGCTTGTACATATGTCACAATAAAAAAATACATTTATTCCAATTCCAAGAGTTCCCAAAAATCTTAACAGTTTCCACACTGCTCAGTAGTCCAAGTTCAAAGTCACATCTGAGTCTCAGGGCAAACTCCAGGCTGTGAGCCCCTGTAAAAATCAAAGGCAAGATATATCTAAAACACAGAGTAAACATTTTCATTAGAAATAGGAACACAGAAAGAAAGGATGGAAGCAAGCAAAACCAGAATCTATCTGGGCAAAGTTCTGTAACTCCAGGTTCAGCCTCTAGAGCACATGGTGGTGAGATGTGATTTCCAAAGGGATTGGGAAGCCCCCCATCATGGCCTTTCTCTTAGGCTGGCTCTGCCTGTGGTCAGCAGCTTTCCTTGGCAGAAGTTTCACAACACTGGCATTTCTCCATCCCTGGGGTCTCCAGTCCGACTTCAGCTCCATCCTCACAGCCTTATCCATCACCCTCTCAGAGTCAGTCTGAAGGAAAACTACAGTCGTGCTGCTGCACTTTGCCTGGCCTCCCACGCCTTTCCCAGATCCCTGTGACTCCTTGACTCCAGCACCCCGCATTCCTGCAGAACCACTTGGACAATGCCAAGTTCTACTGCCAGCTTGGTCAGTAGGTAGGCCCTCTTGAATCATGGCTGCAGTGGCTTCTGAGTGCTTGGGGAGTTGAGCACTCCGTTGAGTGAGAAAAAAACGTGGGGGAAATGTTTTCTAAGCACCCTTGGGCAAGAAGGACATCCCCACGATCTCTTAAAGACTTTCACTTCTACACCCTTGAGCCTGTGATGGCTGTGGTCTGGCTGATTCATGAGATGTCCTCAAGGCCTCTTTCTTATCGTTTCTGTGCAAAGTACTTAGCTTCTCTTTGATGGTGGTAGTCTATTCAGCAGCCACAGATTCCTTGGTCCCATTATTACATGTGCTTCTACTTTGGCCAAACTGCAAGTTTTTCAAATATTCCTCCCTGCTTTTTGTTCCTGACTTCACAGTTAACCTTGCTAAAAGTTGCCAACAACACCCATGCCACATGGATGTTGTGCTGCCTTGAAATTTCCTCCACCTTGTTGATTAGTCCATCACCTTTAAATTCAGCCTTCCAAAGTCTCAGGACATAGACCAAATATAGACGACTTCTTTGCCAGAATGCAGCATAGATGTTTCTAGTCCAGTTTTCAATAGAGTCCCTATTGCCTTCTAGGACCCCATGAACACAATCTTTACTATCAGTGTTCCTATTGACATTCTGGTGTTCTGAATACCCACCATACTTGTCCCTTACACTCTACTTACAACATTCTATGGCTTTTACAGCCTGCATCTCCAAACTTTCCTAAACTCCTTTCACAAACTAGTTCCAAAGGCTTCTGGACCACGTGGTCAGGTTAGCCACAGCAACAACCCCACTTCTCAGTACCAATTTCTGTGCTGGTTGGCTTTTCATCTCTGACCAAATTACTTGACAATATTAATTTAGAGGAAGAAAAGTTTCTTTTGGCTCAAGGTTTCAGTGATTCAGTCCATGTTTGGATGACTTTATTGCTCTGGACCCAAGGTGAGGCAGAACATCATGGAGGAAGAGTGTGGTAGAGGAAAGCTATTCAGCTCATGATAGCTGGAAGCAGAGAAGGGCAAGGTACCAGGGATAAATATAAACCCCAAAGTCATGCTACTACTGACTACTTCCTCCAGCCATTTCCCACCTCCTACACTTACCACCATTAGTCCATTCAGATTATTAATCCATCAAAGGGATTAATCCACAAATTAGGTTACAGATCTTATTATTGAATTGTTTCACCTCTGTATGTTACAACATTAACAGGAGCATTTGGAGGACATTTTGTATTCAAACCATAACACCTATGTAACAAGGGTAAAACACACACATGAAATGCTCCAAATTATCTCCAGCCATATGGATCCAGACTCATTCACATTCATTAAATAAATACTTTCTGAGAACCACTGAAAAGTTGGGTACTATCTCCAGCAATAGAAATATAGCAACAAACAAGACAGTAACATGTTAAGTGTTTTGAAGTGGATACAGCAGGGACAATTTTACACATCTCCATATATCAGTACATACAAGTGCACATATCCATGCACAAACACAGTTACACACACACACTCACACACAAACTCAAACTCACATCCCTTCAGATATGAACTGAAAGATAATTAGTTATCTTTACCCCATGCACCCAGAGAAACCCACTGTCTTATGGACGATTAGAACACTAAAAACAGGAACCCTGAGAGGGAATCTACAAGGAACTCATGGTTGCCCCAAGGCACCAAGAATATAAAGAGCCTGGATGATGTCAGGCAAGGGGTGTGCCCATGGGGAAAGAAAGACACTTGCTTTCTATGGCAGGAGGCAAGAAAAATGTCTGGAGGATCCACATCTGGGATGGAAATGTCGTTTTGGTCTTAGTAATGTGACCTTTTTGGAGCAGTTCCACTGTGAGGTCCAGGCAGAAATAGCCAGACCTCAGAGGACACAAGGGCAAAGACTGGTAACCCAGCACTGGACCTAACTGACCGCACCAAGGCAGGAAGTCCAGAGAAGTTCCTTCTCCTGACACTGGGGAAGATGAAAGCTTCCTTGAGTACCTAGACAGTGTATGACCAAATAAATGGAGGAAGGAGACACCTAAAAGAGGGAAGGAATTGTTCCGTTGGTGAGTTTGGACTTAGAATTAATGGAGTATTTTCCCAAAGGGAAAGAATTTGCCTAAAATAGGACTGGACTTTTTTTTTACATTGGAAGACATTGAGTGTATACTTTCCACCCTGCTGACTACCCATTATTATCTCCAACAGCTGTGACAAGGAGGGTCCTAAGGACAAGAGGGTCCTATCTACAGATAAAAAAAAATTGAGCGATCATTTTGCACATCTGAGATATAGTGTGTCAATTTTAATTTCATTGTATAAACAATAGCAAGACCAAGATTTGAGGGAGAGAATCATGAAAAAAAAGGAGCAGATATTAGCTAGTATGTTCAGGACCGTTCTTACTGAGATGGGAACATTTAAGCTGTGACCTTAAGGCCAAAACACTAGCCAGATACACACAAAAAAATCTAATATAGAGAAATTATAGGAAAAAAAGAATAACATGCAAAATGTCCCTGGGGTGGGAAAGAGCTTAACATGAGAGACAGGAGATGAAAGGAAGACAGAGACATGGCATGGGATTAGAGAGGTAAACAAGGAGTGATCACTTAAATCCTTGCAGCCACAGTGAGCTTAGATGCTTCTCACTAGAGGGAAAGGCACTGAAGGACACAATTAGTATTTTTAAAAATATCCCTCTGGTGCTGCGGGGTTAATATGTTGGGGATCGAGAGGAGCAGAAGGTCTGTCAGGAGGCGATGACCATACACCATGCAGGAGGTGACAGTGGCTCTGACCAGGGAAGTAGAAAAGAAACAGAAAAATGTGGATGAATTTGCCAAAGCTCTGGAGGAAATTCAGCCAGGTTTGCTGATTTGGGTGGATTGGATGTGGGGATGAGGGCGAGGGAGGACCCAAGGGTGGTCCCCCAGGGTTCCAGCTTGAAGAGCTGCTGTCCTGGCTGTGGGGACCTTAAAACCACTGCACACTCTTACCTCCCCACATAAAGAGATGGATTCTGTCTCATGTCCCCTTGTCTCTTGTCACTGATAAAGTACAGCAGAAGTGACAGATTTCCAAGGCCAGGTCATAGCAGACTAGGAAAACTCCCTCTTCTCCACAGGGGAGCATACTCTTGGATTTCTGACTTGCCACTATTCTACGGGTCACGGCTACAAAGCAAATGACACAAAATTCCAGTGGTATCAAGGAGCCATGTGTGACGCTTAGGAATTCCGAAGAAATTCATAAAGGACACAATGAAGAATTCTCACCACCACTGGGCCATCCTGATGGCTCAGCAGCTGGGACCTGGGCTGATCTTTCTTACTTGTGGCTACTGCCTGGGCTGGGAAGACGGAAACATTTGGGGCTCAAGCAGCTGGGGTCCTTTGGGCATCTCTAATTCTAAGTAGTCTCTTCAAGGCTTTTCTCTAGCAGGACAGCCTCAGTGTCAGCAAACATGTGTGTATCAGTCCAGTACTCCAAGCTGTGCTCTGGGAGAGTAAGTTAGGTCTAAATTGTATCCCTGTTTCTAAGAAGCCCTGGAAGTCACAGAGCTTCACTGTATTCATTAGAAACCAGGCATAAGGCCAGCCCATATATGTGGGCATTGTCTGAGTCCATTTGTGTTGCCATAACAAAGTACCTTGGCATGGGTAATTTATAGACAATAGACAACTATTTCTCACAGCTCTGGAAGTTGGGCAGTCTAAGATCCAGGTGCCAGCAGACTCAGGTCTGGTGAGGGCTTGTTCTCTGTTTCCAACATGGCGCCCTTGCTGCATCCTCACATGGCAGAAGAGCCTAAGGTTCTCCCAAGCCTCTTTAACAAGGTGCTCATACCATCCAGGATGATGAGCCTTCAAGGCTAATCACTCCCCCAAGGCCCCACCTCTGAATACAGTTGCCTTGGGAGATAAGTAAACCTCTTAAGGCCTCTGGTTAGGAGGACTCAGCTATGGCCGGATAAGAAGCCTGATGAGCTTCCTAGAGCCTGCTGGAGAGGCAGCATCAATACTCCAGTCAGGAGTGCAGGAGCCCAGCTTTCAGCTAGCCCCAGCCCAGCACCAGACATAGGAGCACCCCACGCCCCATTCCATCCAGGCATCTGGGACCCTCCAGGACAGCCCGTCCACTGAATACCACCTACGACTGCCATGGAAGCCCCATTGAGAGGAGAATCACTCAGCTGAGTTCTGCCTGAATTCCTGGGCCACACAATGGTGTGATATAATGAAATGATGGCTATTTTAAGTCACTAAATTTTTGGATGGTTTGTTAAACAGCAGGGATAGATAACTCGAGTGGGATAGATAACTCAATGTTTGGAGACGGGATGACTGGGGAGAGAAAATCAAGTCACTTGTGAACCAGTTAAACTCGAGATTGATGTTGACCAGGCGAATAGAGAGGCGGGAGCCCTTTGGCTCACACAGGAGATGGACCCTGGAGTCCGGTTCACCAAGCTCATGCATTCACAGGGTGGGCCGGGGTGAGAAATCTAACCTCTCAGAGCCTCGCTCTCCTCTCTTAGACACCGGAGAGGGCTTGTGCACAGAGAACCAGTGCTGCACCAGCAAGGGAATGCCTGGTACCTACTTCCTTCCCCTCCCTCCAGGACGCAGCCCACAGCACCGCAGACTGACAGGAAGACCCTCCTCCCAGAGGGTGTTGATGAGGCCAGAGAAGATGGCTGTTTACGTTATCCTTGTGCAAATAATACCTTGAAAAGGACAATGTCCTAAAATAAAAAGCAATTTCTAAATAAAATTTAAAACATGCAGGTCTCAGGTGATTTCTGCATCTTACATAAACAACTACGAAGCCCAGGTTAATTCCTTTTTATTTTTTCTCAAAACATCTAGGAGAAAAAAATCTCCTTTCCTTCTCTTTTTATTTCTGAACCATATTCACATCCCTACCCATCAGGATTTGTCTTCCTTTCTTTTTCTTTTTTTTTTTTTTCAGTTGCAATTTACAAATGTGAAAACTTCCCCACCCCACTCTCCACCAGAGACTTTGTTTAGGAACAAGAGGGAACGGGCCCTGCTGTGTCCTCCTTCTGTCTCTGTCTTCTTTCCTCTTGCGCAGGCGACAAAAAAGAGAAGAAAGAAAATTACACATGGAGCAAGGCCCCAAATGCAAAACAGAAAACAGACCCATGAACCCAAACCAGGGTCCCTGGCCTTTTTTGCAAACTGGGTCTTTGAAGGAGGCTGCAAATCAAGGCAGCTGCTCTACTGAAATAGGCGCTGGCCTCTGGGTGCCAGAGATTAACAGAGAACTCCTGCCGGGTCTGCCCACCACCCTACACAAGAATTTCTCGTGTAGAAAAACAAGACAATGTGGCCATAATTGTTATTTTCCTTGATAAGTAAAACATGTGAAGTGCATTAGTGGTATCTGAGGCCCTGGGAGGTTTGGCTGGAGGCTCGTGTTAATTGGATGTTGTGGGTTAATCCTCCAGGCCCCCCTGCCCTGCAGAACATCAAGGGGGTCTCCCAGGTTGCTCTGAGTCTTTTGCAGTGGCGTGGAGATGACCCCGTGGATCCAGGGTCTGATGATCGCTGGGGTTTGTCCAGTCGCCCCGCTCACAGGGCCACCGGAGCCTTTCTTCTGCAGGAGAGAAAGGTGGTGATGACAGGGAAGGGTGGGGACAGCACAGCGGAAGCCACAGGGGCTCCGGCTGGGGCCAGCAAGCCGACCTGAACCTCAGGGAGGGCTGCTGGCAAATGAGGTTGGCCCTGGCGTGGCGCCCGACACCCCAAAGCAACTGACTGCTCGGGGCCTTTGAAGCGAGACAAATATATCTCCCAGCAGCTGGAATAAAGGAGGAAAAGGTTCCAAGACTGAAGTGACAGGGCACAAAGTTGAGGGCTTGTCCTGCTGGTTTGACCAAGGCGAGGGCTGGGGAGGTTTGGGGAAAGAGACAACCCTGGGCTTTAAAGACCCATCAGGGGGGCTGACCTTCCGGCATCCAATCCACCTGTAGGTGAGGGCAAGGGACCTTGAGTTGCTGGGCAGGCCTCCTCACACCCACCCTGCCACGGCCCTGCAGGGGTCCTTACAGGGGAAAAGCTGCCTCTGGGGCTTCCAAGGCCCCCCCGGGAACTCGCACAGCCCTTCAGACAGATGGAGTCAGTGTCCCCACCTCCCTGCCTGCCCCCAGCACTCTGTGGCCTCCAGAGGACCAGCGTCCTGGTGCCCCATACTTGGCTTGGAAGGGAGATCTGCTTGAGGGCCCGAGTGGGGTTTGCAGGAAGGCACTTCTGTCTGGTGTCCAGTGGCTGGGGTCCAGCCCAGCTGCCCATCTCTGCCACTGTGGGCAAGCTCCTCCCCTCTTTGAACCCTCCTTGCCCATCTTTGAGATGTGAGGTGCTGGGTGATCCTGATTGGGGTGATCCTGGTGAACGTCATTGGGGTGAGTCTCTCTTGCTGCTCACAGAACCAATAACTTGGGCAGTGAGAGGGTGGGTTCTACGCAGCGTGGCTCCTCTGATCCTGTAGGCTTGGTGTTCACATTAAGTCATGACTCTGGAAGGGCTTACAGCAAATGAAAGCACATTGTAGCAAAAATAGGAAGTATTTTCTCAAAGAACCTGAAGTGAGGAGCTGTGGAGATAGAGATGGACTGTATTAGTTTGCTATTGCTGCTGTCATGAGGCAACCCAGACTAAGTTGCCTAAAACAACAACATTTATTATTTCACAACTTGGAAGTGTCAGAAATCCTCCAGGGTCTCACGGGGATGAAGTCAGCAGAGCTGGGCTCCTTCCAGAGGCTCCAGGAGGCCACTGTTTCCTAGTCCTCCCAGCCTCGCCACTGGGTTCCTACATACTTGGGCTTGTGCTGCTTCCTCATCTTCAAAGCCAGCAGTGTGGTGTCTTCTAGGCTCTATCTGGACCCTGAGGTCACCCTGGGCCCCTCCTCTTCTGCTTTAAAGCATGCTGTGACCACTTGGGGCCCACCCAGTTAATCCAGGATTATTTCTCTAAGGTCCGCTGATTAACAATGCTAACTACTTGCTCACTCCATTCCCTTGGCCTGTAACATAACGTAGCCTCAGACTTCAGAGACTAGGACGACTAGGACATGGGCATCCTGGAAGGCTCATTGTTCTACCCACCATACAGATCCCAGCTCAGGCTGTGTGTTGGACAGGTCAAGACAGACAGTAGCTTCATGTGTGGCCACTGGCCCACTGGGCTGGGGGAGGTCCCCTGCTGTGTACTCCCACAGCCCTCCCTGGCCCCTCATGGAACCCTGTGACTGGTCAGGGTTTATATGTTGGTTTGGCTGGACCTAGGGACCCAGATATGTGCCCAACAGTATCTTAGATGTTTCTGTGAGGCTGTTTTTGGATGAGATTTACATTTAAGTCAGTGGATTTTGACTAAAGCAGATTGTCCTCTCAGGTCACTTGAAGGTTTGAGTTGAATAAGAGGCAAGAGGGGATTCTCCAGCAAACTGCGCTCTGACTTAAACTACAACGTCAGCTCTTCCTGATTCAGTAGCAGGTTGCCTTTAGACTTGAACTTTAGTTCTTTCCTCCCCTTTGGATTTTGGACTCACCATGTCTCCATATCTGCATGAGTCAATACCTTGCAATAAATTTCTTGATTCACACACACACATGCATAAACACCCATCTTATTGCTTTTATTTCTCTAGAGAATTCGGTCTCATACAAACCATAAATAATTAACAATAATTAATTGTCTAATATTTGTGTTTCTCATGTGATTATAGCTTTCATGAAGCAGAAAGTGTGTTAGTCTGCATTTGCTATGGTATCAACAACCCTAAATCTCAGTGAGTTAAAATGCGTTAAGGCATGCTGCAGATTGGATTACGGTCTCTTCCACATGTTTTCATATTCAAAGATCCAGATGAGGGCAAGATATAGACTCTTTAACCTGGTGTAGTGGCATACACCTGAATTCCAGCAACTCTGGTGGCTGAGGCAGGAAGATTACAAATTTGAGGTCAGCCTTAGCAACTTAGTGAAGCCCTCAGCAACACAGCAAGATCCTGTCTCAAAAATAAATAAATAAATAAATAAATAAATAAATAGGGCTGGGGATGTGGCTCAGAGGTAAAATACCCCAAGGTTCAATCCCCAGTATGGGAAAAAATGATATAGAATCCTTCCATAGGAAAAAAGCAAAGAATTGAGAATAATCCAATCTATCTCACCTAGGCTAATGTCTGACGTGAATATTATTTATTGAATAGATGAGCTGCATCTGTACAAGGAGGAGGAGTTGGAGTGATGGGACAGGCTCTGTCCATGGCTGCCTCTTTTAGTCTTCATTGCTAGTTTGCCAGGGAGGAGGTAGTTTTCACTTTACAAAGGAGGTAAGGGGGTGCTGAAGTGAATATTAAGTCCAGTTCTCTCTGGTGATCAGATCACCACTTTTCAGATCCTGGAAAATTACAGGGAGGATAAAATGTCATCTCAAAGGGCTGACGTTCGTGTGTAAGAACACATTTTCATTAGTGGTGGGAAGTTTGCATAAATACTCACTGCAAAAACAATAAAGAGCTGATTTATAAAACTCTCTGGTTTTTAAGTCTTATAAACATAAAGCAATGCATGAAGCAAGAGCTGGGATGCAGGGATCCTTTCCCACAGCCCCTCTCTAGGCCAGAGCTGCTTCTCCCTGTGGTGACATGGAGGAGTTGACACACCACTGTGAAACTGCATTTACTTTTCACCGTCTACCAGGATATGAGCGTCAATGATCCAATAATCCAATTGCCTTGTGCTGATTTCATCTGAAATAATTGCTGATAAAATCAGAAAGAAAACTTCAGCAGATCTGAAAGCAGATTACGGCAGAACCCAGTGGCACAAAGGGCTGATGTTAAATATTGTTTCAGTGCTTGGGATCAAACTTCATACTGAATCTATTTGAACACTGGGGCATGGGATTTGAATTAAATCCAGGCAGAGTGAAGGCTCCACCCTCACCAACCTGTCATTTGTGGTACTTGGAATCTGAGGTGGGAGCTGATTCCAAAAGCAACTTCCTGTCTCCAACACGAGTTCACCACCACTAAAGATCTGGATTCCAGAGCAATGTTGCCTGAATGGAGAATTCCTGCTGACCGTCTCACGTTCATACTCACCCATCATCACTTCTGCCCCACATCCTAGGAGGCTTCCTCATCTTACAAGGGAGAATTTGATTCTTGTTCAAGTTCAGGAAGATAGGAAAGGGAGAACCAGGATTTGAACCAAGATAGTTTGTTCTGAAGGACTGGGTTCTCCTACTGGACCACACTGCCTCTTAATATGTTTTGAAGGATGACAGTCATGTCATATAATTCAGGGTCACAATCTACCTTGGATGATCCTATTTAGCTTTCTACACTAATCAGCCTAATTATGTTACTTCCACCATCCACTTCACGAATGCCTCAAGAAAAAGCTGAATGTAATTAAAATAGCCAACTATTGAAACAGATGTGCATCTGTGAACCTGAGCACAAATTGAATTTTTAAGAAACATATCTTGTTTTATATACAAAAACATCTCCATTAATTTGTTCATTCCACAGACACTTATTAGTGTCTCAATGCCTGCCCGCATCCTAATAGACCCCAGGAGCACAGAGATGAATGTGATCTTGTATCTGTCTTGAGAAGAGAGATCTTTGTGAGGGATGATAACCAAGGAAATCAAGTAATAAGGAGGCACCTCCTCATTCTCTGCACACCCTCAGCTACACTTCTCACCAGGCTCCAAGCCCAGGGCCATCAGCAGGTCTTTCTGGTTCCCTGGTGGTGTCCCTTCAATCCGCACTGCCCTGAGATTGTGGCTCAGTGAGCTCCTGGCCAGTTCTCATGTCCTCTGTTCCAGACTGACCCTGAACATCAGTGTTGGATTCTCTACTCCAGTAACTCAGATGTCAGCTATGGTAGCTTGCACCTGGGAGACCCAGGTGAGATGGTATCAGACTCGTCCCTGCTACTTTCTTGAAATTGAGCACCTACCTGTGCAACTTTGGCCAAGTCCAGGGTGCCCCTTTTCTGAGCTGCTTCATCCTCTTAGGCTTCACTTGTGTGTGGAACCTGTTCTACACCCTGCTGACCAGCATGAAAGCAAGCTGTTCCTCACACCTTGTGTGTGCACACCGATAAAGTTGTGGCTTGAATGTTACCTCCAAAACTCATGCGGAAGTTCAATATAGTTGAATTGCCCATGCAGCAGTATTAAGCATGGAGCCTTTAGGAGGTGATCAGATCATGGGAGCTCTGCCCCACAAATGCTGTTATCACAGGAGAGCCCCCTTTAAAGTGAGGTTTTCTTTTCCCTTTCGCACGTGCTCATTTGCCATCTGCCACCTTAGGATGCTGGCCCTTGCCAGATGCTTTTGGCACAATGCTTTTGGACTTTCCAGACTCCAGAAGTGTGAACCAAATAAAGTTCGATTATTTATAAATTACCTGGCCTGTGGCATTCTGCCATAGCAACAGAGAACAGATTTAGTCAGGTAAGCAGACACGAGGGTGGTTTCTTTAAGGGTCAATTGATTAGTCTCAAGGGTGCCCAAATAGCAGGTCAAAAATAATATTTTACCAGTCTATGAGAGCATTTTTGGAAGAGATTATCATTTGAGTCAGTAGACTGCAGAAGTTCCACCCTCACCAACATTGGGGGCCATCACTCAATCCCTTGAGGGCCCAGCTAGAGCATAAAGGAGGAAGAAGGGGAAGTTCTCTTTTAGCCTCTTGTGAGGAAGCACCCTTTTCTGGCCCTTAGGCCTTAAAGCTCATAGTCTCTGGGCTTTAACCTCAAATAGAATTTGAGTGGCTTCAAATTTTTCAGGCTTTGGCCTCAGATAGAATTGTACCACCAGCTCTCCTGGGTCTGCAGCCTGCCGCTGCTGGAGGTGAGACTTCTGGGTCTCCACAATCGCATGTGCCAACTCTGTTGAATCTCCTCTAATCTACACTACAGGTTCTGTTGCCCTGAGAACCAAGACTAATGCACACATAAGCACCCATTCTGCTCACAGGTAGTGTCCATGGGTTTGGTGAGATTTGGTGGCTGCACGAGGTGGGTGGCACCACACACGTGGCTCTCTGCTCTCTTACTTCCCCATCACTCTTCCCTTCTGCCCTCTCTCCTCCCTTCTACATCCCCCAGGATTGCCCCAGGGCACCCCCAATTCTCCTGTGCTGTTATGCAGAGCAATTCAGCCCTGATCCCTGCATGTCCTCATCAATCTGTACCCTAAAACCCCCACAGCAGAGCACAAGGGCCTCCCACTTGACCCTCCCCTTCCAACACTGCCCTTGCAATTTTACACTGAGAATTTTTTCTCCCTGCTATCGTCATTGATTCATTCACTTCACAAATTCAGTGAACACTTATGGTCATTAGCATATGGTGAACATGAATCCATTTAGTACAATAACCTAAGAGGCTGCTGAGACCCACATTCAAAGGAAACTCCTCCCCTTCTCTTCCTGTCCTAGTCTGTCGTCACACAGGGTTCTTTACAGCACAGGGCCCACTTGCTCTGGGGTTAGTCAGTACAGGTCACTGTCATTGCCTCCTTTCTCACAGATGAGCAAATCAAGGCACAGAAAGGTTAAGTAACTTGCCCAAGCTCTCAAAGAAAAGGCATCCATAGTATTTAAACTCAGGTGGTCTTTTCCCCAAGACTCTTCATCGTTATACTGGACTGACTCTCCAAGACTGAGTCTCCTACCTCCCAAAGCTCAAGGGCTCAAGATAATTGTGTGTGTGTGTAGCATTTGAAGCAATTACTTCTCTGAGTTCAGTGGGCTACATGCTAGGAGAGAATGGAGCAGAGGGCTGCCAAGAGAATCCCTGATCTCAATGTCACCAGGGGGATAGGTCATGTAGAAGGAGGTTGGGTCAAGTTTCCCAGGGTGTGACAGGGAGATTGAGCTTTTAGGGAAGGTTGGTGGCAACGTAGGGAAATGAGTCTAGACAGAAAATTAGCATGTTCAAAGACTCAGAGACATGAGAGCAAAATGCTGTATTCCTAGATGATAATGACGCTAATTTATATGTATTGAACCACTTACGATTCGGTCTTCATCACAACCTATGAAAGGGCTACCAGTATTCACCCTAGTTTTAGGAAAGATGAAACCTGAAGCTGAGGTTCAGAGATGGTAATTAAGCCAGCTAGTAGCAGGGCCACTCCAAAGTCCCTTGGCTGGTAAAGGAAGCAGCCCAGAGCCTGTGCTCTTACCCACTCTCAGTACTGCCTCCAGCTAGTCACAAAAAAATGAGCAGAACTGAACTGGCTTGGTGGAGCAGGGATAGCAAGCAAGTAGCAGCCAGGGAACCATCAACCAAGGAGTCAGACTGACCAGGGTGGGCACTTAAGACAAAATGAGCCACCAAAGAGGGAACCGTTTTTGAATTGTTAAGTTTATCTTAATAATTCAGTTTGTACAATAGACAAGAATATCTCAGTATTTGCCTTAACAGTTATGCTTAATTCACTAATATTAAACACAACTATACCCCAGGAGGATGCCCTGTGTCCTGCCCTGCACATGCTGAGTTCCCCCAGAGGACAGCAGCCACATGAGGGACTTGATACATAGGGTGCCTGGATTACCTTTGAAATCAATGTCTCTCTTGGCTTGTCTGCACTGATCACACTAGCCATCAACCTCCTTAATTTTGAGGGGTGTGTTCTAACAGGCTTCTGCCCACAGACGTCCTTTATTCTTCAGCCCTGCATGAAGCTACTTCAATGAACTGTGGGATGAAACACTTCAGAATCAACCCGCACCAGAGCTACGTTTTCATTTGACCCTGTCCCCTACTGTTTCAGCCACTAATGAGAGCAAAGCCCCAGGCAACGAGACTGGAGGCACAGGACCCCAAATCCCCATCTCCTGATATGCATGGTGACCCCAACTCCAGCCCGTTCCTATTATTCCTCTCCTGGACTCACTGCCTTAATGTGGAGGCCCAGTTATATTGACACACAAAGATTTAAATATTTGACATCACCCTCTTCCTGGGCTTTATGGCCCTCTCAAGATGTCTATGCAAGGACATCTTGCACTAAAAAAAAAAATTTTTTTAGCTGTAGATGGACACAAGAGCTTATTTTATTTATTTATTTTTTATGGGGTGCTGAGGATTGAACCCGGTGCCTCACACATGCGGGGGGCCCCTCTGCCACTGAGCCACACCCCAGCCTGCACTTCTATTTTAATCATCCAGGAGCACTCTCTCTGACAGTCTGCCTCAGTCCTGTCCCTCCCTGTCTATGAAGGTAGCCTCTCACATCCAGAGGTGTGGTTCGGTGCCTTTTCTTGACCTGACTGCCCTGAGCCGAGCAGCACTCCTCTGCCATGCCCTTCCCGCACGATGTCCTGTCTCATCTTGGTCCCAAAGTCATGGACTCTGTGGACCCTGGAGTAAACCTCTGAAGCCATGAGCCAAAAAGAACTTTCCCTTCTCTATCTTGCTCTTGTCAGTCTTTGATCACAGCAATGAGAGCTGGCTAACACACCGATCGTCCTTCCAAGCTGAAACTCTGACCCCTTTACACACTGACACTCGTTTCCCACCACCCTATTCTCTGTCTCTGTGAGCCTGAGTACTCCAGGACCGACCTCGTGTGTGGAATCATGCAGCGCTTGCCCTTCCGCGCCTGACTTAGCTCACTTAGACTGGCGTCTTCAATGCTCGTCCGTGGCATAGCAAGTGTCAGAGCACCTTCTTTTTGGAGACATTGACAGTTCATTACAGCTACCGCATTCAGTCTATCCATTCATCTGCCAATGGACATTTGGGTGGTTTCCACCTTTGGCTATTGTGAATAGTGCTGCTGTGAGCATGGGGGTACAGTATCTGTTCACATCCTTGCTTGCAACCCTTCTGGGTATGTTCCCAGAAGAATTGCTGGATCATATGATACTGACCTTTAAAACACACACACACACCACACACACACACACAAACACACACCAGATCCAAAAGAACAAGTATACAGCCGACCAATACATTCTTCCACAGGGTTGTGGGTTGAGTCAGAGACATGAGTATTGGCAGCCAGTGACAGGAAGTCCCTCAGCCAGTAGGATGGAATGTTAAGTGATTCTTACACATGAGGTTTATTAATCTTTAGTGATACAGGATAATGCTTATATTTCAATGAAGTATTAAAATGCAATAAAATTGTGTAGATTCAGAATGAAGTCTGAAGCCAATGGGAACGGGCATCTCCTGTGCCCCACTCTTCAGGAGGGAGGTCTGCTAACTGGATCAGTCAGATTCCAGGTTGCTGATTCGCTGCACTCTAAAAGTCAGGACCCAACTGTGACCCTACTGCTTCTTTCTCTTTTCCTTACTGAATGAATTCTTCCTCCCATTCCTCCCTTATGCCTGCAGCAGAAGCAGTAATAGACACCTTTCCTTGACTTGCAGGTGATGACCAAGCTGAGGGGTTTGGAGCCCATATCAGCTGGTAATAAAGTATTATATTAACTCTTGCCTTCCACAGCTCCTGTGTGCAGATCTCCCCCGTGGAGAATGCCCATGATCTGACATTCAGATGTTCCTGCATTTCTTGGGCACAATATCATGCTGATGACACTGAATAGCACCCATCTCAGCTTTATTCCTTTATTCAACACATGTTTATTAAGCACCTATTATGCAGCAGGCACTGGGAATACATCTGAGAGTACAGAAGACAAAAACTGCCAGCCTCATTCAATTTCTCTAGAGCAGTTGGAAATGACACTGAAGCAAGGGTTTGAGAGGCAGAGTACAGGCCAAGTGGGCTCTAGCAAAGGAGAAGTCGGGACAGAAGGAAGGGCCAATGTGAAGGCTGGGCCAGGACAGGGCCTGATGATAGGAGCTGGGACCAGAGAGGACTTGCAGGCCTTGACTGGACTGACCTTTACTCTGACGGAGGTGGGGGACTTGGGAGATGGACACAGACTGTGTCTGTGTACAACAGTGCCCCCTGGCTGCAGAGTTGAGAACATGCTCTAGGGGGCAGAGGCCAGAGCAGAGGCCAAAGCAGGGAGGTGAGGGAATGGCAGATTGCTGAGTCAGCAGCAGTGGGTAAGGAGGAGGCCTCAACTCTGGACTTAACTTAGAAGGCAAAGGCAACATGGTCTTGTGAAGGACAGGGGGAAGAGTATGACAAAAAACAACTTGCATCTGGACTGGGATGGGAAAAACTGCAGGGTGTGCAGGTTTGGAGGGCAGCCCCTCATCTCACCATAAATAAACCAATGTTTGTGTGTGTGTGTGTGTGTTTGCAGTACTCGGGATCGAACCCAGGGTACTCTACCACTGAGCTACATACAACCCAAGCCCTTTTGATTGTTCATTTTGAGACAGTCTCACTAATTGCTGAGACAGGCCTTGAATTTCTGATCCTCCTGCCTCAGCCTCCTGAGTAGCTAGGATAACAGTTGTGTTATCCTGAGGAAGCCAACTATTATTTACAGGAGTATTACTTGGGAACTGCAGTAGGGCTCTGCTTCTCACTAATGGTGTAGATCTGATCCTATCGTCTAACCACCTGAGATTCCATTTCTTCATCTGTACTATGGGAGTGATAGTAACTGTCTTACAGGTTTGCTGTCTGGGTTGACAGTAATTTGGCAAAGCATCTTGAATGGCACCCAGAACAAGGGAGAAGCTGATTAATGTCAGCTGAATGAGTGTGTCAATCAAAGCATGTGGGAATAAGTGATGACTGTGAAGCAGGGAAGGCCAGAGGTGTCACCCTGTGTGGTCACTCACTCTGTGCGTTCAGAAGCAGGACATTGGGAGGAAGCTGGGAATCCTGTTCAGCCAACATTCTGCACATGGGTGTGTGGCTTTGATGGCAGATTCTAAACCTGTGAGAAAGTGGGAAAGAGTTGGTGGGTTTCTTATCTTACCTAGTACGGTGATGGGCCATGAAGATGAGGCAGCAGTTGTTTTTATTTCTTAACCAATGTTCCAGAAAAACGAAGGCAGGTTGTTGAACTAAACTGTTTCTACTCTTCTTTCCATTGGCATCCAGGGGAGCTTGCAGCTGGCCCAGTTTGTTACCAAATAATGAGATGGATTAAATGATCTACCCAAACAGTAGAGGGTTGCTTCCTTAAGGGCTCCCGCCCTGTTGTAGATTGTTCTTGTATCACATGGAGCATGGAGCCTGTAGGTGGAGCAGGTGCTTAACAAATGCAGGGGCAGGAACCTTCAGGAGCAATGCAAGACTCTGGGTCCCACCCACAGCCTCCACTTCCAGGTGGAGGCCATGCAGCAATTGCAAACGGCAACACCTGACGTGTCAGAGCCTAGAGAGACCAGGGTGTGAGCCCATCTCCATCCCCCAGCAACCCAAGGAGATACTGGCACCCCTCCTTTCAGATAAAGACATGGAGGAATGAGCGTGAAATGATTTGTCCCACTTTGCTCTGTTCCTATGAATGAAAAGTCAGGATTTGAGCGGTGTTTGCCTGACACTTCCCATTGCATCAAGAGAGGAGAAGCCTCATCTCCACCCAAATGACTATTCCCTCAGCAGCCAGACAGAGCAGCAGGACCAGATCAGAGTCCTAATCCAGCAGCGAGCCTGGCTCAAATCGGGCTCTACGTCTTGGTTGTCTAAGTGGCTGGAGGGCACCAGGAGCTGATGCAGGCACTGTGCAGAGTGACAGGGAGAGGAGACAGCCTCTGTGGTGCTGCAGTCTGGGTGAGTGGAGCCCGAGAGTCATCCTGTCCAGAGCTCTGTAGCCCCGCCAGCTCGAGAGGAGAGGGAAGGACAGAAGGGGCAACGCTTCCCTGCTCCTGCGTCCCCCTGAAATGCTGAGGTGCTCTGCTACTTGGGGTTGGAGGGAGACAAGAATGGATGGGTGTAGAGAGAGAGGGAAGGAACAAAAGAAAGAAATAGAAGGAATGGAAGGAAGGGAGGGAGAACAGAAGGAAGGGAGGAAAGAAAGAAAAAGAGAGGGAGGGAGGGAAAGGTGGTGAGGCTACCACGGGGACATCTCAGAAGATAGTGCAAGAAGACAGTATTGGGGGATCTGAGGCACATGGCAGAGATAGGTACAGCTGTGGCACCATGACTCCGCCCATTGTGGGGGTCTCTCTGCAGGCACACTACAGGGTGGGGGCACCGAAGGATCAGATGCATGATGAGAAAGGCACTTCATGTTAGAATAATGGTGTTGAGACCCTGCCAACAGACCTTCAAGTGTAATTTTGATTAATTACTTGCAGACTGCAGAGAACTTACTCTGTGACCAGACCATTGACAATACCATTCTATTGACACTGCTACCTCATGAAATATGGATTATTTTAGACTATTTCAGAAAGCTCTTCTGCATATAGATGCTGGTTACATAGATATTAAGACAAGCATGGCTCACCTGGCTGTATTTATCTTCTCCACAATCTCACCCCCATGGGTCTTCAATCAATTGTTTTGTCTTGCAACTGCACCTGTGAACATGATGTTCTATATCAGGAATAAATCACGTGGTGGAAGAAGAATGGAGTTTCTTAAATATTACAAGAAAACATGTGTGTGTGTGTGTGTGTGTGTGTGTGTACACACAGATGGGTAGATGGATGTAAAGGATAAAAGTAATTCCCCAAGGAAGTCACCATGATTTATAATTGCATCAGGAAAAAAAAAAGGAAAATATTTGAGGGGTATGCATCTGAGTGGATTTAAAAATTAAGTCCATGCACTGCCTGAGACAGAAAGACCTTAGCAGCACCCTGGCTCAGCCGGTCTCTGTGAGGATGAGCTGGCCAAGGGGGACAGGTGCGTGGCGCACACAGCAGGTGAGAGGAGCAGCCTGTACTGGGGCAGGGGCGACTGCACCTGCTGTCTGCTCCCAGCCTCCCTCCAAGAGCCGTGAGCACCGGCCACACTTGCCACCTATGCCATGAGGACTCAGGCCAAGTGACCCTGTCTAGCCCCTCACTTTCCTGACCACCTGATGGAAGCGGTCACTGCTGTTCCTCACTCAGGGCATTTGTCACCATTAGTAACTCCCATACTGGCCCGTGAGCTTAGTCATTTAACACGCCTTCCCCAGGGGAGGAGAGGAGGTGACCCCACATGCTCCTCCTCGGTGCTCAGCACGTGGTCCTCGATAATTTGTGAATGACTGAACAAATTCTAATGGTAGTGGAGGAACAGACAACCACCTGAACTTCCTAAGTATCAGCTACTGGAGGATAAAAAACATTACCCGTGGATTTCAATTTTACTCAAATAGATGTGGAGTTTTTTATAAGGTAATTGCCTTTCTGGACCTGACATATACAACACACTACTAAGTAATTCAACACTTGTTTTCACGCTCATAGTTGTTAAAGCCCCAAGACTTGATGCTTCTCTTGAGTTCAGGGAAAGAATGCCCTGTCGTAAAGCCTGCTCCACATCCACCCCCGTAAAAGTTCTCTATTAGCTATAAATAACTTTTTCTGAATGCTGAAACTAGTTACTTATAACTAGTTTTCCTTTGCTTGGTATTTGAAACTATCAGAGCTCAGGAAATAACAGTCCAGTATAAATATGTTGGATACGAAAGCATGCAGGGTTTAAATAGCTCATGTTTAAGGTACACTTTTATCCTATGACATGAAAAGAACTGGCACTGACTCATGGCTATGACAGTGATGAGTCACTTGTTTAGGTATTCATATAACACTTCCTGCATGCCTATGGACTTTGGCTCCAGAAAAACGTAGCCCTGTGGTAGGATGGACAGCAATGTGCATGGGGAAACTCTCGGAGCCCTGGAGAGGCCACTTCATCCAGGGCAGAAAAATGTGGCTGTCCCACATCGTGGAGTCGAACTCAAAGCTGACAAACATTCACAAAGCTCCCAGTCTCTAGGCTAGGTACCAGGAAATGACGACTTCATCATAACACGATGAATGTTTTATCAGGGGAAGTTTTAAGGATTCAGAATAATTGAGAGGTCTGTTATAAAAGCAAATGTGAGACAGCTGCGGTGGCCGGCACCTGTGATCCCAGCAGCTTGGGAGGCTGAGGCAGGAGGGTTGAAAGTTTAAAGCCAGCCTCAGCAACTTAGTGAGACCCTCAGCAACATAGTGAGACTCTGTCTCAAAATAAAAAAGAAAAAGAAAAAGGGCTGGGGATGTTGCTCAGTGGTTAAGCACCTCTGAGTGCAATCTCTGGTACCAAAAAACAAAAACAAAAACAAAAGGCAAATTTAACACCTTGGAGAAACTATTCAATGACAGCAACATCCACTCACCTTGTGCCTCACAGCGCGTTTTAAGGACTGTTTAGAAGCAACTTCCACAGCACTGGGGTTCAGAATGGACTTCACTTGAAGTAAATTGCCCTCAGGTCATTAAAACTTAAAAGCTCTTCAGCAGAAGTGCCATTATTTCTTTGGAGTATGATGTTTTATTCCTCCTTATGTTTCAGGAAATCTAGAAAATAAATCATCAGTGCAAGAGCAATTTGTATGGATTTTCCAAACCCACTCTGCATGGCTATTTGATTTGATGAGAAGCCTACTTTTTCTCAAGGAGCACATGAACTTACCATAGCAGTTATCATGTGCTAAGCACCTACTGCATGCAAGCGATTTTTAAAATACGATATTACTTAACGTCCATATTTTTGTGGTATAGGTATTTACAGTTGAGGAAACTGAGACTTAGTAAAGTGAAGTCACATGATACAGGCTATCACACATCTTGGAACTGGAAAGCTGGGCACTAAAGTTGATGTTTGTTCTGCTACGCCTCTGCTGTAATTTGGATATGGCTTGAGTGTGTCACGCCATGTGTTGGAAGCTTGGTCCCTGGTCTAGTGGTATTAAGGGGTGGTGGAACCCTTAGGAAGTGGGGCCAAGTGGGAGGTCTTTAGGTCATCATGGGCACAACCCTTGGAAGGGACTGAGGCAGTTCTTAAGGAACCCTGGTTATGTCTTGCAAGATGGTTGCTATAAAGGCACAAAACTGCCTCTCCCCACCCTCTGACTTTCTGTCTGCTTTTGATCTCTTTTGCATGCACACATGATGGCATCTGCCACAGGCTCTCACCAGACGCTCAACTGGTGGGACTACCTGATCAGAGACTTTTAATTTCCAAACTATAAACTAAGTAAGCCTCTTTTCTTTACAAATCCTCAGGTATTAGGTCCAGCAACAGAAAGAGGTCTAATTCAGCTTATACAGGCTCTTAGGTATTAGCCCTTCTTTCAAAGTAGAAAAAGAGCCTTCTTTCTTACACATGCAAGAAGCATCATTGCACATTGCTTAGCTAGAAAAAAGAAACCTGCTGGACACGTGGTTTCACATTCATTGATGCTTCATTAACTGATGATACCATCCTGGAATCCAGTCCCCAAACTAGTTCTTGTCATTCAGGGAGTCTCAGGATGAAAGGCAGAAGGAAACCACTCCACTTACTGAGTTGCTATTGTGGTCACAGGGATATCTAATACAGGAATCACCCCACTTCATAGAGAGAAATGGGGGCTCATGAAAGGCGAAATAACCTGACAACGTCACATGTAAGAGAAGCAGAATTCCATTTCCAGTGTACAGATGCTGTTGTCCATGATCAGGGAGTCTTGGCAGGGCTTTGTTTTGTCTGAGATTAAAAAAACAAAACAAAATCTTCTTTGGCTATGGAATGCTAAATAGTGGATCTGAGTGAATTGTATCAATAAATGACCTCTTGATTTTGCTGACTTAAACTCTTTCTCTTTCCTGGACAAATGCAGTTTTGATTTGACCTTGGCTCTTAAACCAGAACCCAACACTAAGGAAATCAATCAACTGGGAAAAATTGTTTACTGAATTGAGATTGTTTTGTCTATTTAAGAAACCTTTATAAAGCACTTCCTATGTGCCTCATCCTATCCTAAACACTTTTGGATTTTAACTAAAAATCGTCCTCATAGTAACCCAGTGAAGAGGTTGCACAGTTTTCTCTTTGTACAATTGAGGAAACTGAGGTGTGGAGACATTAAGTAACTAGCTCAAGGTCACATAGCCGAGAAGCAGGCTCTTTAGGCTGTGATCTAAACTACCAAGTGGCACGATCCTTGGACTAAGCCCCATTATTTCTTGGGTAAAGCATGGGGGTGTGGTTTCTGTGATTTCCTTCTGAGGACAAAGAGCCCCCAGTATGGACCCTGTTGTATCCTTTGTACCTGCTGCTATGTCCAAAGTACTTGCCTCTCATGTATAAAGGGGAAAGAAGAAATCCCTAGCCAGGCTTTTGGAGGTGAGGAGGGCGCTGTCCATGGGCTTGGTGCTGACCATTCCTGCCCTTCCCTAGGGGGAAGGAGGAAGAGATCCCGCATGGACTGAGCTCACCTGTGCACTCAGGCTTCACCACAGTGGGGGACGGTGAGTGCTTTTCATGTCACAGCTCATTCAGTGCTCATAACTGCCTTACATGGTGGGGACCACTTCCTTTCATTTGTAGGTGAAAAAACCAAGAAACTGAAAAATTAATTAGTGCAGAGACATAAAAATCAAGAGTCAGCGCTGAGATTTGAACCCATACCTGCTCTCTGGAAAACTTGAAGTCTCTGCTTGGCGTCTCCAGCTTCCAGTGGGTGGTAAAGGCATAGGGAACACACCACTTCATTCAGTGTTCACAACCAGCCAGCAAGGCAGCCGTTTCCCCCAGGACAGTGCTTAGGGAGCAGGTTCAGAGCAGCCTGGAGCTTGCCTAAGTCATGTGGTCAGTGAGCCAGAGAGGCATGGTGTGAAATTCTGGGCGACTCAAGGACCTCTATGCTTTCCTTTTTTGGGGGGGATTTTTTGTTTGTTTGATTCAGTGCTGGGGATTGAATCCAGGGGTGTTTAACCATTGAGCTACATCCTTAGGCCTTTTTAAAATTTTTTATTTTTGAGACAGGGTATGGCTATGTCACTTAGGGCCTCACTGAGTTGCCCAGGCTAGCCTCAAACTTGCAATCCTCCTGCCTCAGCCTCCCTAGTTGCTGAGAATACAGGTGTGTGCCCACACTGAGAGAATCTATGGCACATGAGGCCTCTCTGTCTCTCTGCCCACTTAGCCAGAAGCCATGTGTATATGACATCAAACATCAAAAGGAGAAAAGAGAACCCGATCAGCAACCCAGCAGTCAGAGCTGGATATTTAAGGCGACATAGTTTTCTGTGGCTCACTGCACAGTGGTGTGGCCACTGTCCTCTTGCCCCTCTGAATCCTCTCTCCACCCGTCAGCCCAATCCTGTGGTATGGGAGGTTAATCACGATGGAACACATCAGTCAGCTTCCCCTGAGCACAGGCTTCCTTTGGACTCAGCCAATGGGAGGCACCTGAAGGTGGACTGAGGGTAGAAGAGTGAGGTTGGGTGTTTAGTCCCCGGCTCTTTTGGGGGCCCACCTCCGTTAGGTGGGGCTGTTCTCCCACATCCACCACTAACTTGAGACATAGGAGGTATGGGAGGGAGGCAGAACCCCTCCCTGTTTTTTGCCAGAAAATTTGACTTCTCGCTGCAAACACAGCCTGTGCAGGAAGGCAGCCTGGGCCTCTGTCCCACTGTCCCCTCTGTCCTATTCCATGGGCCATAGTCAGCTACATTCTAAGATGTGGGGCCACAGTGGAGTTCCTTTGAGCACCTAGGGCTAAGGCCACCAATTGGAGCCACACAGCCTGCCCCTAGCCAGCTGGGTGCCTTGGGGCAACTCCCCACTTTCAGACCTCTGTTTCCCCACTTGTAAAGGGAAGGCAGCACCACTCCCCATTGATGGTGTCTTTCCCATCTCCATGAGTTCAATGTCAGTACAGTGGGAGGCCAGCCCTGGATGGGCACAGCAAAGGAAGAGTGTCAGTAAAATGGCACTGTCCCAAAGAAAAATAATGAGAGCCACCTGGATAACTAAGTTTTTAAGAAGCCAGTTAACATTGTGAAAAGAGCCAGGTAATCAGTAACTTAAAAATATTAATAAGAACTTACTTTTTTTTTGCTCATTTTTTTGCAGCAAGTCTTTGTAAACTGGTATTTTGTACCTACAGCACATCTTAACCCAGTGCAAAAGTTTTCAATAGTTAAAGTAAAAAGTATAGTTTTGGTCTGACCAAAACTACAATATTTTATTTAATGAAAAAAAAAAATCGGATGCTGCTTCTTTTTTAAAATTTAAATTCAATTGACTAAAATTAAATAACATTAAAAATAGTTCCTCACTAATGCTAGCCCCACTTAAAACACACACTAGCCACATGTAGCCAATGGCTATTGTATTGAACTGTACTGAGACGAAGAGATTCATGGGAAGAGAAGTTGTCTGTGCTTAACTGAATGAATGTGTTCTTGTCTTATCCCAAAAGTAAGTGCCCAGGGCTTGTGTGTGGCTGCAAGATGTCATTACCATGCCAGACTCCTTCCATCTTTCTGCCTCACTGACTTAGGGTGGCAAAATGAATTCCCTCTTCACATGCTGAGTACCATTGTACAGAAGAACTTACCTTATTATTCAGGGATAACTTACCATGTGGAATTTTGCATAGACCAGTGTGGTTTTTATAAATGAAAGTTGCTGCTGTTAGTAGGCAGCAGTTTCCAGTGAGAATAGGGAGGGAGGGAGAGCTAAAGGGGTTGATTCTGAGCCTGCACATTCCTGCATTCCTTCATCTGAGAGGAGAAGCAGTTGGCAAGGTTGCCTAAATATGCAAAGTACCCTCCCTCTCTCCCCACTAACAACAAATGAGGGGTTATATATTGCCCTGGCATAAATACAGGAAGAGTAGGGTTAATGGCTGAGATTATTGAGAAGGCTAGTGTCATGTTAGAGAACACAAAGTAAATGAAATCTACAGTGATAGGGAGTCCACAGATGGTCACTGATAGGTTCACTTTCGTTTTGGAATACTGTTTTATAATTCAATGATCTTGCAAGAGTACACAACTTCAATTTTATATCTGTTGTTTTTCCACAGTCATTTTTATTAGGTTTATCTCTTCATGTTTTAACTAAAGAAAAACACAAGCACAAGCCAGCATTTTTATATGAGACCCGGATGTGTTCACTTTAGCAATGGACTTTAAAAACTTTATCACCCCCTTGGTAGCTGTTCAAATATGGAGGGTAACTTGATACTGCCAGAGATATTTTGTTCCTGATTATTTTGTCAAACTCAGATATGTGCAGTTTTACGGTTAAAAAAAAATCTACTAATGCGGATGGAATTGTATTGTGTATCTTCCTGTGCTTCCTGACAAGAAATAGTGGGTTAGGAGATGGACATGGGTATTTTTACTACTCTGGCAATAATGTTTTACATTTCAACAGTGCTTTTCAAATCACAGCACCAGAGGTGGTGATAACCTGATGCATTGTTGAAATACAGCAAGTGCTTCAGCAGTCCGGCAGCACATATCAACTTTTAGACTAGGAAGCAAAGGATCGGGGTGGCTGCTGCATCAAGGAAAATAATAAAATACATTTCTATGGTGGCTATATCTGAGAGCTCAGAGCAGTTTGCAGGATTTTCTCTGCAAGTCTTCATTGTTCTCATCAGATCTCAATAAAACAGGGAGAGAGTAACTGTTGTTAGCCACCCTTTACAAGCTCAGAAATACAGACACAGGTTTGGATCTGGAAAGATCACCAGGTCAGGCGGTGATGGGGTCAAATTTGGGGTCCATCTCCCCTCTCCTGCCTGGCTCTTCTGTGCCCACCTGGCTGCTGCGGGGCAGCCAGCTAACTCTGGACATGTCAGAAGCTTCCCATTATTATTTTTGTGTGTTTACCTTTGAAACAGAGAAAGGCTTACCACTGAGAAACACTGCTCCTCTCAGCTTTCCTTATTCTCGTGATCTCTCTATTCCTCTGTATCTTTTACTTCTTTTGTTCTCTTTTTTCCTTCCAGTTTTTTGTTTTCCCGTTTGTCTTTGCCATATCCCTTTTTCATTCTCTTTGACTTAAGATCACATTTCACCATCCTTCCTCCTGGGGGTGCATCACAGTCCTACTGGGGCTCCTTTTCCTTGGAGTGCAAACAGCGCAAACCCAGAGGTTATCTGCTGACACTTTCGGGGACATGCGCTTCCAAACTTGGCCACAAGGGGGTGTATGCGCAATACCTGTGGTTTCTTTGTGCTGAACAGAAGGATGGCTCCGGCTCTGGTCAGTCACAAGAGGAGCTGGACTTGCCATGCATCAAATCAGGAGAGGAGGGCACATGAGAGACAGGAGGCTAGGTGTCTCTAGGTGTGTGAGTGACAAGGCCCAAAGGTCTCTGGTTCCACCCATCCTTAGATTGAGAGTGATATGTAAGTCGTTTGTCTGTGTGTGTGTGTGTGTGTGTGTGTGCACATGTGGGAAAAACTGGTGGTTGTGAGCTGTCTGATCTGAGTTTCCTTCCATATATAGTTCTGTATTTTGAATGTAAGTTTTCAGAGATTATTGAGCCAAGAGGAAGGAAAGTGAAAAAGCTTTAAAAAGGACTTAGAGCCTATGGCAAGTTGGCTTCAGCTTCAGCTTCGAACTCAGTGATCCTGAAAGATCTCTCCCTGTCCTCTCCCTGTGCCCAGAGATGTGATGGCTAATGCAAGCTTGCACAGCCAGGAAGCAAGATGAATTGAGTTTCTTGGGTCCTTGGCACAGTCAGAATTGGACTTCCCCACCCTGGTGCTGCAGGTGTGGAAGTACTGGAGTCAGGTTTACCAGAGGAAGGGGAAGCTTGTGGTGTGAGCAGCAACCTGTATAGTCAGGAAAACCACCTCATAGGCACATGCCTGACATTTGGTGTACCCTCTGATCACTCCTAGTTGTTGCTGCAGTTGGTGACTTACTGTGCTTGGTGTCTTTCCCTAAGACTGTGGGAGATAGAGGCAGCTGAGAATTCTGAAGGACAGCGCTGTGGTGGTGGCTGGTTAGGGCTGGGGGTTTGCTGTGGTCCCTGAGGTGGCCTGGAGATGATGGGTGAGTTTGTTTTGGGAGGTGCCCCTTCTCTTGCAGGGACCGAAAGGCTCCTGCTGACATGGATCTGGGGACAAGGCAGCCTGAGTTCCTTATGGCAGTTTAAGGTCTATAGAGTTCAGGGTAGATACCAAGTATACAGACAGAAACTACAATGGCCCAGTGTCCTAGGCCTGGACTGGCTTTGGAGAAGTCTGTTATGTTCATGCTATCTCCCCTGTTTCCAGAGCAGACTTTGAAGACAGTAGGTGCTCAGTGAGCACTGGTAGACTCTGGACAAATCTCTGGCCTGGAAGCCAAGGACCTGCATTTGACTACCAACAGCTGCTCACAAGAAAATCACTTTCCCCAAGACTCAATTTTCTCCTTTTCAAGAGGACCACAGGGCTAGAGCATGCAGGATGGCAATCTCACACCAGCAGAGTGTGCAGCAAGGCGTGCAGGTGCCCTGCATCTAATGGTTCAGCCAGGTTGGTAGGTGGAGACAATTTCCTGATCATCTCACAGAGACATCCGTCTCCTTCCTCCCTGGAGGACCTAGTATGGGCATTCACAGCGCTGGGCACCTGCCCTTTTGGAAGGTTCTGTGAGAAGGAGGGTCTGGAGCAAAAGATTCAATGCCTTTGCTGTCAGCTTCCTGGTATACAACCCTCCTCCCCAGCTGCTGGCGGGACAACTCTGCCAACTGCTTGCATGGGGGCGGGATGGAGAGCCAGTCTCAAGTGTGCCTGATTGCCACCTGGGAAGGCAGAACTAGGAAGGGAGAGAAGGAGGGAGTTAGCATCAGGCAGTCATGGGATCACCCGTTGACAGCTGTGGGACATTAAGCAAAATATTAAACTTCTCCCAGCCTTGGTTCCTTGATATGTAAGGGGTGATAAATAGAATCTTTCCTGCAGGATGTCAAGAGAACTGTATGCAAAGCTGCTAGCCCAGTGCCTGGCACTTAGTAAATGCTTCATAAAAACAGTGATTACTCAAGGTTTGGACTGTCAGTGGGGCAGAAGGTCTAACTGGAAGATGTAGAGGGAGAAGAGCTGTATGAAAAGAGAGTCTCAGACCAGTGTTCACAGGGGAGAGGCTGAGCATCTGGTCCCCATTTTCCTCTCCTGGGGCTCATCCCATACACTCTCCACCCCCCGCTTCCTCCCTTTCCAAGCAGCTGTCAGGGAATCACACTCTAGAATGCGAGTTCTGTGAGAGTAATATAAGCCAGAGGTATGGCATTCCATTCAGTTGTAAAAGGAGAAAACATTTCCCTGTGAATCTTCCAGCTGCCCTCCCGAACTCCTGGCATAACCTGAGTATTGGAGGTGTACATTTAATACTCTGACCTCAGGCTAATCAACAAAGCTGGCAAGCTGGCACAGCATCAGGGTGGAGCTGGGCAGCAGTCACCCACCCTCCTGCCTTACCAGCCTCTAGGCTCAGGGACAGAAACGGGTGTCCTTAATTCTCCCTTAGTCTGCTGGGATCATGCTCCACATCCAGCAGTTCAGCAGTGAGGATACCACAAGAGATGTTTGCCCAGAGAGTTACAGCTGGAGGAAAGATGAGTGCAGATCCCGAGAGCAGACATTAAGAGGAAAAAGAGAAGAACAGCTAAACATTCTTTATGTGTTGGATACTGGGGTATTTCATCATGAGTTAACATATTTGATCATCATGACCCTCTTGTTAAATAGGTTGTCCTCTCCACTTTACAGATGAGGGAACTGAGGCACAGGTGACATAACTTGCTCAAGAATCAGCTGAGCAGCACCAACCACCATGCATTTAACCTTCTCGTTTGACTTTCTCTGGAAGTTCAGACCAAAGAGATGCATGAGGCTTATTCTTATTAGGGACTTTGAAGTGGCACCTCACCTAGAATCAGGTCAGACCAAGGCTGGAGCAGGGCATCAGGTACTTGAAAGGCCACAGCTGGCTGGGGCTGGTGGTGGAATTGAGCACCTTGGACTCCTTAGAGATTCAGAGCACAAGGGCTGTCTCAGTGCCCTGAGGTTTGGCCCCAGGCCACTGGTTAGAGCAGCATGCCCCACCTCACTCTTTGGACAAACATTTGTGGTGTCCCCCACACCTGTCTCGAGCACCTTAAACCCCCGAACCCTAAAACTCTACTTCTGCCTCTGAGATGTTCTTGGTTTAATGAAAGTAGAGAATTTGTAGCTCTCTGTGAAATGACCTCTGTAGGGATAGAGAAGTGACCAGCTGTACTTGGGAAGTCCTGGAATGCTATCCAGAGATGACATTGAGCACGGGACTTGAGGTGGGGATTTAAGGGCAAGAAGAGTCTGCACAAGGACTGGGGAGTCCTTGAGAGGCTGTAGACGTTTACTCCACACCCCTCGGAAAAACTGCAGCGGGCTGGGGGAGCGTTTGCTGGCGGTTGGGTGGGTAAGCAGACAGCGACTGAGGACTCCACCACCCACGTGCGGCGTGTCCACTTGGGGACAGTTCGGCGCTGCTCGCCCATCCAAGTCCAGGCACAGCTGTTTTGGCGGAAGAGAATGACAACGCGGAGCGAGTCGTGGATGACAAAGGCGCACTGAAGGGCGCGCGCGTTTATGTAACCGACCTCGGCGGCGCCACGGGTCTCAGGAGGATGGCGCTCAGAGCCCGGGCATGGGGGAAGGACGGGGCGGCATTTTCTGGCAAATATCGGTGGACAGCAAAGCGACATAAGTTGGGGAAGTCCAGCGAGCTGTAAAGAGCAGGGTGTCCGCTGTCTTTCCCCAAAGCCGCTGCGGCGAACCCGGGGCTCCCTTCTCGGCTCGGCCCTTGTCCCGCCGCCCGGGATCGCTGGCTGGGTGACCTTGGGCGCCCAACCCGACCTCTCCGGGCCTCGGTCTCCCGGCCTGCGCGGCTGGCGAGGCCTTGAGAGTATCCAGGGGCTCCGCGCGCCC
>NW_025999949.1:31300776-31368038 GCF_001458135.2 Marmota marmota marmota
CCCGGCGCAGGTGGCTGCCCTGGCGGGGCAGGCTGCGCTCCCGGGCCGCGCGCTCAGCCGGCTCGCAGGCTGCCCTCGGCGGCGGAGCGACAGCGGGCGGCGGGAGCCCTTCTGGGCTTGTCCTCCAGTCTTTGGGAAGCGCCGGGTGGGCGACCCCCTTGGCGGCTGTCTTGGGGATCAGGCGGAGGAGCCGGTGCCATCTGTGTCTTTCGCACACTCCGCCACACAGCACGGTGTGACCGGCACGGGGAAGCGCCTGAGCACGGGACCCTGGGTTTACGGGGCACGCCTACCGGGACAGGGTTCCTCTGGCGTGCTCCTGCTCTGGCGCCCTGAATCCTCTGCAGGGATGGACGGTAACTTAGCCTTCCTTGCCGGGGGCAGTGCACTACTCCTGTATCTGGCATTGCCCTTCAGATGAAGATGGGCTGGCGACACTGGGCTGCTTTTCTCTGGGAAATGACAGAAATATGATCTGGTCAGATCTGTCTCCATTTGCATGAATCACTCTGTGCTGTGACAGTCTATGGTTCCCTATTTAAATCGGGGCTTCTGCTCCTGTTGTTGGCCCTGCCTTTTTTTGTTGTTGGAAGTGAAAGACAAGGCAGACATATTCTTGTATATGGGCACTAGATTTTGAAACTACGACCTCCGGTACCTATTGAAGCCAGTTCTACCAAGTAGAAGTAGCGCTTGAGCTGTTGACTGGTGGGGCTCATGGAGAGACTCTGGCCGTCTCCAACAATTTAAGCATATTTGGATTGTAGAACAGAAGTAGGTTCATAGAGCTCTCCCATTTTATTTTCATTGAATGTTTATTCTTATTTCTTTAATAAAAAGGGCTTTTGAAAAAGCAATGGACACAAGTTCCTGAATTAAGAGAAAAAGAATGTGAGTTTTATTCCCATGCCCTTCTGAGCAGTTCTGCAGTTAGGTTTGTACTCCTTGCTCTTTATGATTTACGTGTATCTTTTGTTGCCTGCTGGGCTGTCAGCCCTGTGAAAGAAATTTCTTTGTACATTGTGTGAGATCATTAGCATTAGAAATATTCTGGACAGTGGCATCAAGTGCAGTTTTCCTAATAAAGAAGCTGAATCAAAGTTACAGTATACTCAATTAAGGAACCAGTTTAACTAAAAGTGTAATGAGTTATCTTACTGCAAAAGTCAGCATTATTTTCTGTGCCATGTTGCCACAGTATTTTGTTGGTAATATGGTTCACACTTCTTTTGGTTTCTCTTCTTACTAGTGATAATGGCTTCTACTTACTTTAAACTGATATTGGGGAAATGTTGCCATTTAGTGATTTGGGGGTGTTAGGCTTGATTACCTTACTTTTCATCACAAGTGTAATTCTTGTAAGAAGTGCATCTCTCCCATTTGAAGGGAGAGATGTTCCTGTTAATGCTGTTAATTTAGATGGCTTTGAACTAAATGTTTTCCTTTAAATTCTAGGCTGCTATCCAGAATGCAAAGCTCTGTCATTTAAAATATTAATTATGCTGTTACATAACTCCAAAATTACAAGTGCCTTTCTAAAGCATAGTGTCTGAAGACAGACTTTGAATGTTAGTTAGGAAAGTTTGATTTTATATTTGATGAGCATCCTGTTATTGCCTATATGAAAGGACTTTTATTCTCATTTAGCTGTGTTTTTATGTTTTCCTCTAAGGAAAGTCCTTTTTCCCCAGAAGTTATTCTTATCCCAGCATTAAATCTTATGCTGGCACTAAAAATCTTGAAGTGATGATTGGTCAGCCTTCTGAACTTTCATTTTACTGTGTTGTGACACGTAATAGATATATTTTGCAGTTAACATCTCCAAATGGTGACACAACATTATGTTCCCTTAGTGTTTTAAAATTTCCAAGGCACTTTGACACATGCATCTAGTTCCATCTCATACTTAACATTTCTGTTAGTCAAGATATTGGTGTCTCCCAGGGAGACAGCTATATGGCTTTAGACTACCCCCAATTTGTTCCCAAACTGTCTTTCTCTGAGGTCATTGTCCTTGTGTCTTCCTCCAAAGACAGAATGAAGCACTTTGCACATGCTAATTAAAAACCCTGTAGAAATCAGTGAAATTAATATGATTGTTCCTGGTAGACTTAACATAAGGTAAATAATGTGTGTCTTTAGGAAAACTTATCCTGAGTTTTAAAAATTTTTTCCTGTACTTGTCGTCTTTGACAAAACAAATGTTCATTAGAGCACAGGATTTTAATATCAGGTCAACAGGCGCTTTTAAATTAAAGCCTGCCTGTTACCAGTATTTTTGTTTACAAATCAGCAAATTATGGTAATGAAAATAATAAATGAGATGTAATGAGATAACAAATGAGTTATCATGTTTTGATATTCAGTATTCATAAACATCGATCAACTTTGTGGCTAAATTATTTTTTCCTAATAATCTTTACGTAAGACTTGAGCTGGATGATGGATGACATCAAGAGATGTGCTCTTATTCAGTATAGGTTGACCTTTTTACTTTTCCCAGATTCGTGTTTCATGATGGGCATTAGTTACTGATTTTATTTTTATTTCTCAGGATAACTGGTTCTCTTCTACCTCCCTTAAATACTGAATTTGTTTCTCTAACAAAAATTTAATGTTTACCTGATGCTAAAATGGAATCAAAGCAAATAGGTTTTGGTATTCTGTGTCCACTGCCTGCCTCCCAGGGCACCCCTGACCCAGGTGCCTATAGGGTGAATTGACATTGTGTCTCTTGCTAAGGAGGTTCATTGGAGATGAGAATATTGTTGCGTAGGAGTATTGTCTGCTAGTAGGAGTTGTGCTGACTCTTACTAAAAACATCTGAAGAAATGTCTATGCATTGTAATTTAATCCAACTCTTCAGTATTGGTTTGGATGGTTTTCAATCCAAGCCAAGTAACCATTATATAAGATGACATAACACTGTTTTAATTATCTGATGTAATATATGGTTGGTAGCTCATTCCCTGCCAAGTCACATTTAGTTTTGGTTACAGGAGGAAGTGTGGTCTGTTTTTGTTCAGATTCATAAAGTTCTTTGTTGGTATTTCAAAATAAGTTTTTTTTTTTTTTTAACATTACATCTCAAGTGCTAGGATATATGTGGGGCATTCAGATGTATAAAGGGGAAATGCATAAACATAGGAATGCACATGCTATAAGACACAGTGGCTTAACATTTTATTTTGGGAGATCCCTTTGGAAAACAATTTTGATTTGCCTGAATGTTGTCAGCCTAGTAATGCAAGGAGAATCTCCAAATTGTGTTTGAGTGGGATGCCTTCATGCTATGATGTGTGATTCTGTGCTGCATCCAGAGAGGGGTGTGGTTAGATGTTAATTGTTTTTCTTCTGTTATCAGTTTTATATTTTTAATTTTTTTGCTATGTTTTTGTAAGAAAATAGATATGATGACTCAGTTTTAGGTAGTCCATTTCTGAGTTTTATATAGTGTATTATTAGTGATGGTGAGTTACAGTGTTTTGGCGTTTGGACATTAATTATGTGTTTATGGATAGCTTTCCATGCTGGGCTTTTGTGCTGGTCCTGGAGGTAGAGAGGGAAAGCAGTCTCTGCTTCTGAGAAAGTGTCATCCTCTCTGTGATAGGGGAGGAGCTTCATGTTTATAGGTACTTTCTTTCCTAAGGAACATCTTATTAATCCTTTAATTGTTTATATGAGAAATTGGTGTGACGTGGGAATTCTTGTTAAATTCTGTGTTGAATTTTCTTTATTTCCATCAAGTTGCCCTTCTGAAATATTTAGTGGCCAGATAATTTGTATTTAACTGAGATAGTTTATGGACATGTCTGAGCACTTTTCTAACCCTGCCATGTTTCTAATCTTAATACTTGTAATAGCCCAGAATGGAGAGGCGTGTGGCCAGTGTTTGTTTCAGTGGTAGAAAACAAGACTGACAATTAGAGTGACATGCCCAAGGTGGCATGCTTATAAAACGTCAGCGCACAGGTGCAGTCTCTGTTGTTCATTTCCCTGTGCCGTCCAACCCAGGGAGGTCTACATGTGAAGTTACTAGTCAGATCGTGGTGATGGAGTTAGCCACAGGAGGAGAATGAAAGAAAACCTTGGGCGCTTCATGATGAGCAGTTTGTGCTTTGCTCCGTGGTCTTGCCAGATTGCAAGGTAAATGATACAGCATCCATATTTATACTTAGCTCCTCACATTGCTGCTTTTCTTCTGACCGCTTCCTTTTCTCTGTAATGGGTTGCACTGCCTATTTTCTGGTGTCGCCTGGCACCCAGGGCTTAAGTCTCCTGTGGTATGGTTCTTGACACACTGTTTGGATCTCTCTGTCTGCACTGGGAGGAAGCGCCTGGTCTAACATCTCTGTGTGAAAGCCTAGTCTTGTGAATGGAACTCCAGTCTTCTTTCCTCTGTTGTTTTTAATTGTCACAAACATAGGGGAATTAGAGTCTATATGGGATTCAGCAATCAGTCAAGAGCCTTATGCCAGAACATTTTAGAGCACCGGAACTGGGGCTGGAATGTAATATTTAACAGCTGTGCACATATATCAGTGAAAGGATTTGAATGAAAGGCACTTAACTGTGGTACAACCATAGGGGTCCTTTTCTATAAGATAATGAGAAGATATTGTCAGACCTGCTTTGAATCAGATGTTTATTTACTTTTATTCTTTAAACAATTTTTAAAAAAATTGTTTTAATTATACTTTTATTCTTTCTTGAGGAACTTGTTAAGCCATTGCCCTCTAGTACAATTAGCTCTTCTTCCCTTTTAAACCCATAGTGAAATTTTATTTATTTATTTATTTATTTGACAGAGTAAAGCCAGATTTTGGAAGCCCTTGTTACATGCTAAGTAGCCTTTTTATGAATTGAAGGAGTTAATCTGCAATGTCAGACGCTAAACAGAAACCCAAAGCCAGAGAAACAATTGAAATTGGAAGTTTAATGCCAAGGGCGATGTGGATATCAAAAGACCCCTTTGCCTATTGTCCAGTCCCCACTGAGCAAAGAGAGAATGGCTTCCATTTTTTAGTAAAAGTAAAAGTAGGGTCTTTCTCAGCATTGGGGATAATGATTATAATAAAAGCTATCACTGGGAGGGCCTCTCCTGTGCTAGGTGTTGTCTCGCAAGGTAGGTGGCTTTAGTTCCTGCCAGCTTCCTTTATTTTTTTCAAACGAGGCATCTGAGGCTCAGAAATGTAAGGTAACTTGCTTAGTCAAGGTGCACAGCTTGTAAGTAGTCAGGCTGAGATTTTAAATCAATTCTAGAGTGTTCTGATAGGATACTTTAATAAAAGAGATGAAAGGACGTTACTCAACATTGTTTGTTTTTAAATAAAAGTTTCATTGTAGTAGAAAGCCATTAGGAATTTCCACAGTTCCTGATGAATCTTTAAAAAAGGTTTCTGAAAATGTGTTTTTACCAAAAAGGCAAGCTCACTGTTTTTCTTGTGCTCTCCAGCAATATTTTCTAGTCTTCAGCAGGCGTGCCAGGTAATGGTTTTTAATTATGTATGTATTTCAGTGGTCAAAGAGAAAAATAGAAAAACATCCTGTATAGAATGTTTGTGAGTGAAATTCTTGCTAAGGGTCTGTTTACCTTGAGGGAATCTCTCAGAGGCACAGAACCCTTTGTAGTTTAATACCTTATCACGGAAATGGTTGAGAGTATATCAGAGATTTATAGTCAGTTTATGGTATATTTAGAAATTCTCCATCCTCTGAAAATAGACTCAAAAAATGTCAACATACAAGAGCAAATAATTCCTGCAAATAATGGTTTTTGGCTCTCTAGAAGGGACATTAGGCGTAAATGTACTTGCTTTATAATTGCTAATAATATTAGCTACCATTTATCAAGAGCTTTGCATGCTTTATGTATAGTCTTTCATTTAATTCTTTCCGCACTCTTAAAAGTGTAAATCATTTTATCTTATTTTGCAGATGAGAGAACTGAGGTCAGAAAGATCAAATAATTCACCCAACATCACACAGCTAGCAAGGGGTGAACCAGGATTCAGATCCTCACCTGCTTAACTTTATGCAATATACCTGTGAGCACCAGGTAGTGGTGGAAACTTTCTGGTTTCATGTGTTTGGTTTTTGTGGGGAATTCTGATAACACAGTTCTTCAGGTTAACTTCCTAGTAATGGACTGGTGAGCAGTACAGATTGCATATTGTACAGAGGGACAGACCCTGGCATGGCAAGGGACAGAAACTTTTTGACCAGGGCCCACATGGAGAATCTGGGGAATGGAATTTACTTGGGGGAACAGCCTTGCTTAACAAGGAATAAATGTAAGAAGTGCCACGTGATTGCAGGAGGTGACAACTTTCTAGTCTGTGCAAGTTAGTTTCTTGGAGCCTTAGTTTTACCATGAGTAAGATTGAGGGTCTGGTGTCTCTTTCTGAGGCTGCTTTTCAGACATATGCACAGCATCTAACACATCATAGGTATTTAGTGAACATTACTTGCTATTTTATAGAGTGCCCTGAGGCAGGTGTTAGGAGTATTGGCACCACTTCCCAGACATAAAGTGTATTTTAATAATACAGAAATCATCTAGTTGTAATTCTTGGAGTAATTTTATGATGTTAGAATAATTTTATTTTCCTATCCTGGAAATATTGAAGAATAAATCCCTTATTTAGGAAGTTTGTTTCATTTATATCAAAATGAGCAGCATCTCTGATTGATTTTTATTATCCCGCTAAAGAGACAGCACCTGAAGCTTCAGTTAGCAAGTGGAGTTTCATCAGCAGTTGTATGACTACAGAGCTCAAAGCCTGTCTGGATACTTAGCAGCCTCTACAAGCACAGGGTGTCTTACTCTGAATTTTTAAGCTGTAAATTTCTATACTTTTTTTAAAAAAAATTTCTTTATTATTCACCAATCAGCCTCTGCTACTCTTTGAGGGTTTTTAAAGGTGTACCTGGCAATTACTGGTGTTTTTCCTTAGTTTGATAAAGGGGGTGAGTATGAGACAGCAACCTTTTGAACTTTCTTTTTGGTATAAGTCTTACACTTGGGGTCACTGTTGGCTTGAGTGCCCACTGAGAAATTCCTCCGAAGGAGAGGAGAAGGGGACTTTGGCATGCTTTCCTCCTCCGCTTGAGATGCTGTTCACACCCGGGTGCTCTGCCTTTCCTCCACTAGATGGCGCTCCACATAGCCAGGAGACCCTCTCCATCCACTGCAGGAGCTGCTCCTGTATAGAAGCAGATCCTGATCAGCCGGCTTGCCTTGTGTTGGATTCCATGCATTGTACTCATCTTTCATATTCGTTGTGGAAAGCCATGACATTTTAATTTTGTAAGTACTGACTTGAGTTCCTGAGGTGTGCTGTGCACTGTTGCTAGATTCCTTTTCACCCATTTCTGCAGTTTAGTTCTTGTGACAGTCGTGTGAAGTTACTGTTGTTTTCATTCTACTGATAAAGAAATGGTGCTTAGAGGGTTATATAACTTGTTCAAGGTCATGGAGCTAACTTAGAGGGGTCACTGTTACCTAAAGGAAAAACATTCTCAAAGATGTTAGGGTAGTCTAACTTATGGCTACCGGCTTTGTAATATGATTTTTGGAGGGAAAATTATAATACTCACTGTTAATTTGCATTGGACTGTATGTCAAAATCTTTGGTTTGTTTAAGGATGCAACAGTAGCAACAAAAGTTTGGTCAGCTGGTGTGGAAAGCCCTGCTTCCTGCCTTCTGTTGTCTGCTGACTTGACTGCTAGTGGGCTAAGGGACTTGTCTGTATCTAAACCAGGAAAAAGTTTGGATAGAGCCATCATTCTGTTTTCATTAATTTTTTACCAGGGAAGAAGAAGGGATCACTGGATCGAGAATCCACAGGACTTTAAAAGTTTCATTCATTTATGCAACTGTTACTTGTTGAACTTGAATATTTAACACTTCCAACTTTAACTGTTACTTTACTTCTGCATCAGTGACTTTACTTCTCTAAGCTGCTTTCCCACGCTGCACATGGCAGTGATGCCCACCTCATGGCTCGCCATTGAGGTGAAGTGACACTGATATCTAATGAGAATATGATATTATCACACATTTCTCTTCCTCATGTCCTCTTTTATATCTGAATTTCATACTTCAGCTCATGGTTAGCTACCAGTGCCATAGATTATCTGTTTTGTTTTTCTTTTCTTTTTAGGCTTGGATTCTCTACCGTCTATGCCTCCTCTGTCCTCTGTACTTTGTTTTCAGTTCGAGTGAGTGACTCAGAATACAAACAAATCTAACACTTAGAAACATCCCTTTTACCATTTGCTTGCCTAATATATGCAAGCCATGGTTAATTGAAAATAATACTGAACTCAGATTCAGACTATTTGCTAAAGAAGAATAATAATACAGTTTTATGATAGAAAACATGAGTTTGTATTTCAGCTCTGCCACGTCTTGGTATCCTGATGTTGGTTGCATTAACCCTTTTCAGCCTGTTTCATGTCTGCAAAATAGTGATAAAAAGTTAGTAACAAAGAGTGAATTCCTTTGGATTTTCATGCCATTCAGTGGTGTGAAGGGTAGTTTGGTGACATGCCTGGCATGTAATAGCTACGTGGTGAAGAGCTGCTGCTGTTGTTTTCTTCAGCATGTTTTATCAAAAAAAAAATCGTGATCCAGCGGTGGACACAAACATGTCTGCAGGACAGTTTTAAGAGTGTTAAGTGCCAAGCTAGAAGAGACGTGGAGAGTGGGGGCTCAGAGTGGGGTCTGGGCCTGCCAGGAGCAAGATGGCTTTCTTCTTCAGCGAGAGTTACCTGGAGGCAGAACTTCTGCAGGGCAGGCAGCCAACCTGGGCAGCAGCAGGTCACTCGCTGGCTCCTGCAGAACACTGGCTTTGTCTCTCCTGTCTCCGTGACTCTTCAAGGTCCTCCTTCTTGTGGTGTAGTGTAGGTATTCATCTGTTTCCTTCCTTCCCTCCCATTTTTAAGACCTTTATTCTTTATTTCTTCTTGGTGTTAATTTTTTGGGGGGAAGTGGTACCAGGGATTGAATCAAGGGGCTCTTAACCACTGAGCCACATCCCTAGCCTTTTCATTTTTTATTTTGAGACAGGGTCTCACTGAGTTTCTGAGGGCCTCACTAAATTGCTGAGGCTGGTTTGAACTCGTGATCCTCCTGCCTCATCCTCCCTAGCTGCTGGGATTACAGGAGTGCGCCACTGCACCTGGTGGCTTGAAAGTTTTATAATTTTAAACTTAGAGAAGAATTAGAAGAGCAGTGCTCAGCACCCCTCACAGCCGTCTGTCTGGATTTGCCAGTTTACACGGCCACATCTGCCTTGGCATCCCTCTGTGTGTGTGTCTGTGTGTGTATTCTCATGACTTGGGTGAGAGGAGGGAACAAGTATCAGGTTTCTTTACCCACTACGTACTTACATACCACAGTGTTTATTTCCTAAAAATAAGGGCCTTTTTCTTCATAACCACAGTGTGATTATCAAATTAAGAAGTTGAGCAGCAACAAAGCACCATTAGGTACTGTCCGCATGCTGAGGTCGCCTGCTATCCCCTCCCCTTTCAGGTCCAGTGCAGGGCCACGTGTTGTATGCAGTTGTTAGGTCCCCTTGGGTTTCCGTGAAGGACTCCTCTGTTGTCCTTTGCCTTCCGTGACAGGCATTTCAGAACTACCCAGGCCAGGTTTTATGGAATGTCTCTCGGGTTGGGTGGTCTGATGTCTCCTGTTCTGCACTCTGGGCAGGGATGCTGCAGAGGAGATGGTCCTTCTCAGAACGACCTACCAGGGCACATGGTGTCAGTGTCACTTCTCCTGTTACTGGTGGTCAGTTTGGTCAGTTGGTCACTGTGGTGCCAGAATAGCTCCACTCTAAAGTAGCTGGTTTCTTTTGTGATGAATTAGCACTTTCTTGGAGAGATACTTTGAGACAGGGAAAACTCTGTTCCTCATTAAAGTCTCTCACAAATTCTATCAGCTCTTAGTTACCGCTGCTTCCCTGAAACATCGCTGTTACCCCATGTTTATAAAATGGCAGTTTCTAACTCATTCATTTCACCTCCCTTCATTTTTATTGGTTGGTTTTCTGCTGACAGGAGACCTCTTTCTCTTTTCTCTCCTTTCTCTCCTTCCTTCCCTTCCTCCTGTTTATCGATCACCTGTCTTGTGTGTATTAGGAATTCATGGATCCTCTTTTTAATTCAATGGGTTATAATCCTTTATTATCACTATATAAGTTGATGCTCAGATTGTCCCAGATTTGGCCACTAGGGCCTTATCCCTGGCTCCTGTGTTCTTTGACAGGATCACCTCACACACTTGAGCACAGTTAGTCTTCTGGATGAATGGGTTCTGAGTCTGTGTATTCAACCAACAGTAGATCCAAAATACTTGGGGAAAAATTAGGTCTTTATTAAACATGTACAGACTTTATTTTTATTCTCTAAACAAAGTATGACAATATTTATGTAATATTTACATTTTATGAGGTTTTATAAGTCACATAGAGATGATTTAAAGGATGTGGGAGGTTGCATAGGTTATGTATACATATAGATACTATCTTATATAAGAACTGAGTATCTGTGGAGTCTGGTATTTTGGGGCAGTTCAGGAAGCCATCTTTTAAGGATACCAGAGAGTTCTGTATTTTTAATTTTTCAAATTTTGTTTTACTTTCTAAGAACATTTTGTTCTAGGGCTCTATGCTCTGCCCAGGCTCTAGAGTCAACTCTTTCTTCCTTGGTAGATGCCAGGTTATTTTAGAATGGAATATTGTTTATACACCAAGGTCTGGGCGGGTGGAGTATGTCTGATTCCAGGTCATTTATTCGGACATCAGATAGCAGGGGTGTGACTGGCAGGTCTCCACTGTCTCTGTGCTCAGCTCTTAGCCTAGAGCCAGAAGCTTTCTCGGTCAAGGTTAAGGAGTAAATATTCTGGGGGTGTACACTGTATTCAGTATCTACCTGTATAGTAGAAAATGAGCTATAGTCAGTATGTAAATGAATGAGTGTGTTTGTGTTCTGATAAAATTTGAACCTAAACAAGCAGCATGCTGGCTTTGGCCCTGACTGAGCCTGCCTACCCCACCCTGCTCTCAGAGACTAAGAACAAGGTTTGAGTACTGAATTGGTAAAATCTTGTTTTATCAGTGCTGTCTACAATAGGGGCATAATAAAAATACTATAATGGTAATTATGAGCTGTTGCTAGTATAGACCATTCATTTCTCTTTTAAAAGTATTTTGGTCATCAGTTTCTTGTGACTTGTCAATTTACTAAGGTCCTTATTTATAAGATGAAAGTCTTTTAAAAGTATAATATGCAAAGTAATGATGAGAAAAAAATAAGTTCATAAACTCACCAGGGCATTTTTGTTGCCAGATAGAAAGTTGCCCATTGTTCGGAATGCCTGCCTGGAGGAAGAGCTGTGTGTGCAGACTGGCACCTGCCCCTCCTGGGGTCTGGTATCAGGCGCTTTCCTGCAGCCTCAGCTGGAAGACCGGGCTCCAGCGTCAGTCAAGTGATTGTGTGAAAAATGTCAAAATCATACTCCTTTTATTGTCACAGGATAGATTTGTTTCTTCACGATTTTTCTCATTTAATTTCTTGCTCTAACTTATTCAGAAAAGGACTCCTTTACAGCAGTGGCAGAAGGATTTCATCAGGGAGTGCTCCTGTTCTCCGAGAAGAGTGTCCCTGGGAATGGCCACCTCTTGGTGATGCCTGCTACCAGCCCTTGAGGTGCTGATGGACACGGACAAAGAAACCAAGACCTGGTACGTTGCAGCAGATGGCTGCAGTGCCACGTCAAGATGCAGTTAGTTGTGCAGCTGTGCCCGCTCGGGGTCTCTGGTGATTCAAAAGCAAGTTAGGCTTTTAATGGTCACTTATATATATTTTCTTTAATTCCAGAAATGTGGGGATGTTTGAAACTTGTTGGTGAGCAGTGTTTCTGTGTGTCACGGGCTGTGGTGCATACTAGAGACAACAGGATGCGTCTTTGGCCCTTTAAAATCCAGAGAAGTGGTCTCAAAGGTCTGTGTGGCAGGACAATTCATGTTCCTGGGGGGAGAGAGCAGGCTCCTTCTTCTGCTTTGATTTTGTCTTCTAGGTCTTGAGGTGCCTTATGAGATTTTGCCTTGTTTGGTAAGTTTTACTGTTTTTTTTTTTTTAAATTTTTACTATTTAATTTTGAAAACAGGGAAGTTACAAAACTTGCTGGTAATAATGATTTATGTAGACAAAGCACAGGCATGTGCCGTAAATTTCACATCAGCCTCTCCTTAGCAGAACCCAAGCAGGCCACACAGGTGCCCCACGTGGCTTGGTGCACTGGATGCCACCCACACAAATCACAGCAAGTGTGGCTGGATTGAGGGAGCAACACAAGGACCCCAGGGGTCTTGTGTTTATGTAAAGTACTAAGGAACTTATTCTTCAGCATCTGTCTGTCTAAGAGAGACATGGAGAAAGGAGTTTCTCCTCTTTTGGACACAAGGCTTACCAGTTAGTATACCCCTAATTCAGGCAAGAGGGACGTGTAATCCCCCACCCTGTATTTATGCAGTCTACAATAATTCAGAAGAACGGGGCAAGAAGAAAGAAGTTACATGATTTGGTAATGCTCTGTAGGATTCTGGATGGTTCTGTCAGAGCTTTCTTTTCTGCCCTGGGCAGGGTCCCCATCCTCAAATGGTGTGTGACTTGGTGATGAGCTCAGCAAACTTCAGGTCCTTTGCCTGCACACATCACGGGGTATGTGCAAAGTGCCTGACATCTTGTTCAGTACTCAAAAGTCGGTCACTTCTTTCCCCGGGTCATTAGGCCAGAGGACACATGTCTTGCTTCCCTCCTCTTGGAGCCCAGCACAGAGCACTGGCCACAGAGTGGATGCTCCTCAGGTTCTTGGGCACTTGGAAGAGTGCACATGAATTCCCCACTTGTCTACACAGTTTTACTCCCAATAAAAGGGCTGGTGGCAGAAAGGAGTTTCGTGCGGTCGAGAGTGAGCCCTAAGGTGGAAGGGGAGCATGATCTGTGGTTACGACTTCAGATTCCAGGGGTGCCTCTGGGAGGAAAGCTTTAGGGTGGATGTTTCTCCAGGCTCCTCAGACTGGAGCAGTGTTGGGTTCTTGGTGAGGACCACGTGCTTATCCTGGGTAGTGCTGGAACACAGGGCTGGGTAATCCTTCGCCCCTGCTTAAAGTGTTCTCAGCATGAAGTAGCCAAATTAAAAGACATTTTTATTGCAGAGTGGTAAGTGCTGTCACAAAGACAAGCCCATAGTGTTCTGTGGCCCTGCTTAAGAGCTGTGTGCTATTCCAGTTGGGGGAGGAAGAGGGACTTAGGAATGACTCCTGGTGTAGTAGTGAAACACCCTGGGCACCAGAGTGATGCAGCTATGATTTGAGGAGGTTCACTTCTCAGAGCCCCTTTCCCAGCATTGCTGAGACTGCAGGACTGTGGGTCCTGGTGCAGAATGTGTGGTGCCTGTGTTGCTCTTGTCCCTCTCTGCATTCCCAGGGCCTGGTGCAGTGCCGTCCTCTTGGCCTCCATCTTTGCGTTTGTCCCACTCCACCATGGTGCTTTGCTGGGAGCTGCTTCTCCCATGGAAACCCAGGTCCCCGACAGGCTGGAACTCTGACTTGTAATCTTTGGTTCACTCTGCAGTGCTTAGTACTTAGAGTCAGCCCGGGAGTTAGTGGGCACTCCCCCAGTGTTTGTGGAACAAATAGCAAGTTAATCTAAATTTCTTCCTTTGGATTAGGGCAATGGATTCATTCTCCTTGGATGGTTTGGTAAAGCAAAACTGAAAAAGAATATTTGCCTTTTATTTGAGTTTCCAACCTATTGACTTTGAGGAGAGATCTGCCATTCTCAGACAAGTATGCTGGGCTGTGGGTCTGAGCCCCGAACTTTGTGGGTGGTCACCCCTGCTGCCTCTCTGAGCTCCCACGTCCTAGCTCATAGAGCAGGCATGATTCCAACTACCTCCCAGACCTGTGGTGAGCATTTAGCAACATGCTTCAAGACATTAACCACATTCTCAGCTCCTGAGAGCTGGACTTGGACTGGCTGCTAGATCTCCTGTGCCCAGAACTACGCCTGGCTTACGATAGATGCTCAGTATTTGTTGAATGAGCAATGTATGTGAGGGCACCTTTGTTTGGAGTATAAGGTGAAAGCAGAAAGAGGTTTAGAAATGGGCAAGAGAGGTAGGCAGGAGCCAGAATGCAAAGGGCCTTGTGGATGGCTAAGGAGTGAGAGTGTAGTTTAGGATCTGGAAACATGGTTGAAGAGTGCAGTGCAGGGGACTGATATGGTCAGCTTTGGGTTTTTGAAAATATCATTTGGGATGCTGAACAATCAGGTTGAAAAGGTTTTAAAATGTGTGAGTTCAGTTACATATGTGGTCTTTCTGGAATTTACTTTCACTGAAAGGCACCATCCTGTATTTGAAGCCCTGGTTGAGGATGAGCTCACCCAGGGAGCATATGGGGTCAAAAGAGAAAAGTTCAAGGGAAAGAATCCTTGCAGCCATATGAACGTTGAAGTGTTTGTTGGGCAAAGGAAAAGAAATCCTTAGTCATTTTTTTAGTGAGTTAAGTGACTTCATAAAGAGTGTGTGGGTAGCACACACCTGGACTCCAGGTACTTGGGAGACTGAGGCAAGAGGATTGCAAGTTTGAGGCAGCCTCAGCAATTTAGCAAATCCCTGTCTCAATTTAGTAAAATAGGAAGTGCGGGGATGTGGCTCAGTGGTAAAGTGCTTGTGTAGCATGCACAAGTCCCTGGGTTCAGTCCTTAGTACTGCAAAATAAAAAGCAATTGAACAAAAGTGTGTGACCCTGCCAGTGTAAATTACACTAAAAATTGTTTGTTTTAAAAGTTTTTTTTCTTTCTCTTTTGCTGATATATTTCTCTTTTTAAGTAGGAAACTTGAATTTTATGATTCCAGTTATGCTGAGGCAAAGTAGGATCTCTGCATGCTCTTTTTTTTATCATGATTATCCAGTCACATAAATTGTGCAGTTAGTGGATTTCACTGTGATGTTTCCATGCACATATATACTATGCACCGAATTGCATCCACCCTCTATTTCTTCCCCATCCTTTGATACAAAGAGCTCAGGATATGGGGGAGACTTCTCATAGGCTTAACAGCTTCTGACAGCTTCTCTTCACCAGTGACCACAGGCCTTCCAATCTGACTTGGAGTTGGGTTCACACATTCCTGGACATTAAAATGACATGCTCTGTGGCTGCTGGTCCTCACTAGCGTGTCCCTGAGGAAATTGATTCGTTCCTTGTGAATGTTGTTGATTGGTTGGTTGCATCTCAGCTGATTGTGTTGGCCCCATATCTCCAGGTCCTGGAACAAGGGCCATGTCATGATTGACAGGGTCCCAGGCAGTGTGTATAGAGTGTAGGGACAGCATTCTAGACTGGTAGACACTTGTCATTATCGAAGGTCTTTTGGCTGCAAGCTTTTTGAAGTTCAATTGCAGCAGAAGACTCCCCAGCTCCCTTCAGGTAGGGCTCAGCGAGGGAGCAGACCCCACTGTCTGCTTCACGCTGCTACTCTCTAGGGTTACTTCCTAGTTCTAGGTCACTTTTCAGAAGGTAGCTTTTTAGCCTCTTGTCTACTCCGATGTGGAAGCCACCCTGTAGTATCCTGGCCCAGCGTGTGGTGGTCCAGAAACGTCCATGAGTGTGTCTTTAGTTCCTTCTTATTTGTGGTGATGTTAGGTTTTGGGGAGGAGGGGAACAGCAGGGATTCTTGTTATCTTTAATAGACTTGACCAAATTACTGATGAGTTTTTAGTTCCTTTGCCTTTAGACCATAGGAGTTAGTAAATTGTTAGTTCATAGTTAACAGTCTCATAGTTCATATAATGCAGTTTCAGGTTGACAGTTTCTGCTTGAATAGCTGGTAAAAGATGCCTTTTCAGGATACTTTTGCCATCTGTTTGAGAAACATCAATAATAAACTTTTCTACCTACCTTGACTTGGAGTCCTTACTCAGAAAATACTGGTCTTAACTGTTTTCACATTCATATAAAGAAAACAGTGTGTTTTTGATTAATCAAAGTCATGATATTCAGAATAGATTCCAAACTACAGACTTTGCTTTGAGTTCTTTAATGGTCATTTTGTGCTGCTATATCAAAATACTTGAGACTGAATAACCTATGAAGTAAAGAGATATATGGCTCATGACTCTGGTAGCTGGAGAACCTAACCAGCCTGGTGCCAGCATCCTGCTGAGGATCTCTTGACTATGTCACAACATGGGGAAGTAGAAAGGGAATCCACTACATGCCGAGGGGCTAAGTGCTTGCAGTGGCCTTGCTTTAGAACAGACCACGCTAAGCTTAAGAGAACTAATGTAATCACAGTACGCCTAACGCACTCCAGAGAGGTGGCGTGAATCCCTTCGTAGTGGAGCCCACGATCCAGTCAGTCATCTTCCACTATCCCGCTACCAAGAAAAAAAGAAAAAGGTTTCTACAACATCAGTACTCCCACATTGGGGCCTAAGTTCTAGAACTTGAGCCTTTGGAAGACAAAAACATAACCCAAATTGCAATAAACCTGACTTGCAGTGTGCTTCAAGCTGCCCGATGTCCATGTTGGTGTCCCATGTAGCTTCTGATAACCCATAGTATCAAGAACTTCTGGACTGTGAATTATTTAACACTGTTGGTCTAGAATGTTCATGACTCAGTTTATATATCATGTTACATCCTCTAAGTTGTTTATGGCAAAGACCTGGAATCAAGCACCGTTAGGAAAAAAATAAATCACACCTTAATTTCAGTTGAGTAAGAAGTGATCTTCTCAAGAAGATCAAGCATCTATCTAGAGGGAACATTTCATTTTTTAAAAAATTTTTATATTCAGATGGTCTTTGATACCCATTAAAATAAATGGAACTGAAGTCAGGTGTGTGGTGCATACTTGTAATCCCAGTGACTCAGGAGGCTGAGACAGGAATATGGCAAGTTTGAGGCCAGCCTGGGCAACTTAGTGAGACCCTGTCTCAAAATAAAAAGGGATGGAGATGGAATTCAGTAGTAGAGCACTCCTGACTTCAATCCCTAGTCCCAATAACAAATAAATAAGAGACTAAAATGCTGGGAGAGCGATTGGTTTCTTTGCACACCATCACAAATTGTCTGAAGTCTAGTAGCTTTATCATCTTATAGTCTGGGACATAAGAAGTCTGCGGAGCATCAAGGTGTAGACACAGCTCTGTTCCTCTCTGGAGGCTCTGGGGAGCATTTTCCCTGGGCTCTCCTTGCTTCTGGAAGCTGCCCACAGGAGTGGGCCTGTGGCCCTTCCTCTCTGCAGAGCTGTAACGCCGACTGCTGCGTCCTTCCTGGGCTGCACCTCTCTATTCCGTCTGCTCTTTCTCTCCCATTTTTGAGGTCCTGTGACTACCCTGGGCTCACCTGGGTAATTCTGGATGATCTTTCCATCTCAGGGCCAGCTGACCAGCAGGTTTAGCTCCTTTCTGCCCTGCAACTCGATATTCCTGGGCTCTGGAGGTTAGGGCACACATGTCTTTGAGGGGAGCCATTGTTCTGCTGATCACAGAGACTTGGGGCCTGTATCTGGAACCTGTGTTTATCCAGTGTCTGCTGTATCTGCAGCCTGGTTTTAGAGATTTTCATGCGCTATGTTATTTCAAATTATACATCAGGGGTCTTGGATACATTAAATGATTTGTCACTGTCACATAATCACTACTAATAATGAGCTATGATTTGTGGAGTTTTTGCTGAGCATCATACATTGTGCCAGGGGGTTTATAGACCGTGTTTTTTCCAATCCTCAGTATAGCCCTCTGAGATGAATGACATAAATTTCATTTACAGGTGAGAAAACAGGCTCTCCTGGAAGTTGTGACTGGCCTGATGTCACTGGGCTAGCTTGTAACCGAATACTGTGGACACTATCAGTCCCATTTCCAGATCCACATTCTTTCTGTTGAATTACAGGGGATTAAGAGGTAATTTCTCTTGCCTCCTATTTCACAGTGAGGTTTTGTCTGGATATGTTCTGAGTATCTGTCAGAGTATTTGTTGAAGGGTGTTTGGTATCAAATATAAAGTGTCAGGTAGTTTATCAGCCAACTGGGTTGCTTTTCTCCTTTTTTTCCTACCCTTTATCATTTCTCCTTTTTGTTTTTAATTTTTTTTTCAGTTGTCAGTGGATATTTATTTCTATATGTGGTGCTGAGAATCGAACCCTACGCTTCACACATATTAGACAAGCACTCTACTACTGAGCTGTGACCCCAGCCGCCATTCTGTTTTTTAGATGCTGATAGACCATATCAGCCTTAGTGAATATTTATAGCGCTTATCCTCAGTTACTGCTCTTGTTTTCCCCCCAAATATTCTCATCTACTCTTAATGTGCTGCTGTCTGTGAAGAGTAAATCGGCATCCTTAACTTCAAGGAGAATCTCATCTATGAAATACTGCAAGTTGAAAGCTTCCCTGACAAACCAGCTCTGCGTTTCTGCCCTGCTCTCTATGTGGTGCTGGGGCATGGCACTTGGCTTTCTCAGCCCCTTTAGGTAACATCACTGTCTCCACTGAGTAGACGGGACCCTGAGCATCAGAAGTGCTAAGACTTCCTCAGGCTACCTAGTGTAAAGATGAGTGAGAACTTCAGTTTGTATTCATTTTGCTTTAAAGCTGTGTGGTTCGTGGCTTTAATAATTTCTTACATTAAATGGGTAAACAAGCTATAAAAGAATAAGATGGTAGATGGCATTAAAGATGACTGTAGATCAAGTGTTGGAAGTCAGGGACTGTTTGCCAGGTGACTTACACCAGTGGTCAGTAAAGTGGAAGTTGAAGAGAGGATGATTGTGTTAGGCTGTGGCAGTAAGCTATGACTTACAAAGGAGAAGACATTGTGTACTAATGTTCACGTCCCTTGTCCTGGGATATTCCACCATAAGAAATAAAACATACAGTGATGTCATTGGTAGCTACCATTTATTGCACATACAATTCCAAAATCTGTTTTTCTGTTTTTAGTACAATACTTTATTTAATCTATACCACAGGTTTATTCAGATAGATATCAATACCCCCATTTTATAGATAATGAAACTGATGCTTTAGGGTTTACTAATATGCAGCAGATCAAATTAAAACCAAGCTGTTTTGACCTCAAGACTTGTGTTCTTTAGCCCTGAAGGGTGTATCTTATTTTCTGATTTGGGCTTGTTCATGTTTTGGTGATTTTCCCCTCCCGTAGCATTTTTAGACATCAAGTCCTTCTCTTCTCTCCTCCTGTCTGTAACCCCCATCCCACTTAAAAGAAGGACCAAACTTGGTGGGTTTCTCTATTGTAGTGTTGTATTTACTAGTTAAGTATCTCAGCCCTGGCCCAGGTCTGCAAGATGTTGTTATTTTTATGGGCCAGCTCTTCTTTTACAGGAAAGTATGTGGCACAATGGTCAGACCTGTCTGAAAACACCTTCTGAAGCCAGTGATTGTTGTGGTTGGCTTGCGGTGCAGCAGGAAGCCCAGCAGTACCTGAGGGATGGCAGGGTGGCTGGAAAGGCAGTTCCTGGTGGGTCTGAGCTGCTGTGCTGACTGAGGTTGCCTTGCTGTTAGTGGTAAAGCGCTGTCCAGGCTGCTGGGTAGAGGGATTATCTGTACTTTGGTTCCTTTGAAACTAGTCAGTCTTTGGAAGTGAGTAGTCTGGAGCACTGAGTTGGAGCCACATTCTGAGTTCAGGCACTGCTTGGCTTTTCCTATGTGACTGTGCCTGCCCTGCCTCTGCCACCCACCTGCACTTGCCTCATGCTGCCTCCAGAGCTGGGCATGTTCTTCCAGACGCCCGAGGCTTCGAAACAGTGGACGTGTGAAGACATCACGGCAAGCTCACTCTCTCCATACCCGGAGCTGCCAGGATTCTGACTCTGGGCCTGTACTGGACACTTGTAGACATATTTTGGAGCATAAATGTGGGACTGCAGTTTGTGTTGATGTAAGATGACTTTGAATGTCCACTGTTTGGGGAAGATGGTATTGCAGGTGATTAAGAATGAGGCTTAAAACTGTCTCATCATCCCCACTTTATTAGCTGTGTGTCCTGATGCAAATAACTTTAGCCCTCCTTGTCTTAATTTCCTCATTTGAGGTAAAATGAAGCCTGTAGTAAAAATAATCACCTCAAAGTGTTGCTGTAAAGGTTAAGTGTGTGACATGTGTGAAGCAGTCACTGACACAGGTAGTAGCAGTCAGTACAGTCAGCCATCACCACGGTTCTCCAGTTGGGATTTGTTAATGCTGTGCTGGGAGCCTGAAGACGGTAGCATGCAGTTGGTTCCTGACTGGAGAAACTCCAGTCACTGGGGAGTGTGCAGAAGACTTGCATGTGCGGGTAGAAAGTGCCGTGTGCACCACACCCCTGCCCTCCTCCTCGGCTGCCCTCTGTGCTCAGCTCACTTCTCCTCAGGAAGGACTCTGTGGTCATCTGACATATAATCCATTAATCATCTGTCCCCAGAGACCATACACTCTATGGAAACAGTGCTTTCTTATTGCTGTGTCCCCAGTAACTGAAACAGTGACCCACATGTAAGAGGTGTTTTAAAAGATACTGTGTGAGGCAATGCTGGAAGTGCTCTGGGTCACTGAGGAGAAAAGCGTGACCTCCCTTGGACAAGACAGGAGAGCTCCTGAGGGCGAGTGTGCTGCTCACCTTGGACTGTCTGCAGCGAGAAGAGCAGAGGGAGAGAGACAAGTCTGGCAGGCCTGAGGGGAGGGGTCGTGCCTGCCCACAGAGATCCTGTGGGGGCTCATTTACACAGAGCTTGTAGGAACTCTTTGTTTTGGTCTCTTTTTATCAATCTTATATTTTCATCTAGACTCTTGCTTTGCTTTTTGCAGGAAACTTATTTTTTAAAAATGTAAGATTTCATATAATAGCTTCAACTTTTTGCATAAATTGATTTTTAAAATACCAGCTATTGCTTGGAGCTATATTTAAGCGTAAATAGGATGAAATAGTGATAAAGATAATGCAGATGATGGTGATGGTATTTACAGGCACTTTATAGGGCTTCCACCAGACTGCTCTCGCATGGTATTGTACTTGACCCTCTTAATGCACTATTTGGTATTTGGGATTGATTGGCATCTCTTGTTTCTATATATTTTTCATTTTGCCTAGGCCGTGAAAACACATCGTTTAGGACTGAGGGTATAGCTCAGAGATAGGGCACTTACTTCATTAAAGACCTTGGCTCCTCTTTGTTATGACTTAGCTAGGCCTGGGTCCAGAAGATACAGAGTAGCACCCTGGGTATTGTGCCTGTGCCCTCTTAGCTTTCTACTCATGCGCAGGGGGTGCTCTCAGCCTGACTCCCTCAAGGACTGAGAAGCAGAATTGAAAACAGGTCAATGGAGTGGCGGCCTGCGAGCCCAAGTCCCTTTCCAGGACCATCTGCAGTCCTTTGTTTTCCTTTCTTCAGGCACGATCCCTTCTCCAGATGGAAGCTCTATGAGGACACAGACCTTGTGTTATTTACTTCTGATCCCAGGCTGCCAAAGCATTGCTGGACATGCCCCAAATACTCAACAAACCTTTTGTGTGAAAGAACTAAATAGGTCTGATTTTATTTATAGTAGTCCATTTTCCTTGACCCTTAATGAGTTCCTGTTTGTGGATAGAGGGGAGATGGGGGAGGTTTACTGACATCTCCAAAAATCAGAGCTTTGCTAGGAGGCAGGGCAGATATTGTCTTCATTTTCTAAATGAGAAGACCAGGGTTCAGAGAGGCAGGTAAGTGGCAGAAATGCTTTCAGAACCCAGGTCTATAGAATGCTTCTTCATCTTCATCAGAAAGGACTATTAGTAGTTGTTGTTTCCATGAAATACGTGCACATTTAGATATGCAGGTCTTGTATGTCCTCTTCCAGTTGCTTTCAATGCATTAACACAGTTTGAATAACAATGGTAGTGTTTATCTATGTGGCATGCATTGATCTAAAATTGGTGTACTTAATTGTGACAGAAATTGACTTGCAGAAATACCATTATCAGATCTGACCAAACATGAATCATACTTAACACAATTACTTATTTTCAGAAGTGTCTCTGATGAGGAAAAATCAAAGTGGCTTCTCTTCTAGTTTTGGTTTTTTTTTTTTTTTTCTTTTTCTTTTTTTGTGGTACTGGAAACTGAACCTAAGGGAGCTCTATCATTGGGCTACAGCACTAGTCTTTTTTTTTGTTTTTGTTTTTTTAAGACAGATTTTTGCTAAGTATTGAGACTGAATTCTAATTTGCAGTTTTTCTGCCTTAGTCTCCCAAATAGAGTTGGGGCTTTGATTTTGAACCTTTCCACCTTTTTTCACTTTGACATCATTTGCCAATGGTCATTAACATATTTGTTATTAGTATTTAAGATCGAAGAGGGTCAATGTTGTCTTTCTCTTTCTCCATTTCCTAACACATAGTGGGCTTCAGATGTCTGTGGAATAAATTTATCACTTGCACATCGTGTTAAGCATAATGATAGATAGAGGAGAGAGGAATAAGATGATACCCTCCGCTTTCAAGATGCAATTAGACATGAAAAAGACACTAGGCAAGTGTTATCCATGTGACACTGTCCTGGTGGGAATGGGCCTAAGTGCTAGAAGAGCCTTTGAAAGTGTGCCTTGCAGGTCTCTCTGTGGCACATTGGAGATCAAGTTCTAGACTTCAGTGAGACTGGACGTAAGAGAGGAAAGATCACAGACCTGCAAAGTCATGGAGCCTGACAGACCATGGTGGATTCCAGAATTATGAGGACTTTCACTCTTTAAAAGTTAGGGTTAAAGGATTTGAACATTAGTGGACCTTAGTGTATATGGTAGTGCTTCAAAACTAACCCATTTTAAAAACTCTGTGTTCACATATTATCTTGAATTTATCATACTGTTTTCAGAAATTGTTAGTGTGTGTACATAGGTAGATGCACACATGTGTAGGCTGTCAATCTTCAGAAGGGACATGTCTCTGTGGCATATGAATATGTTTACATAGAAGTTGTGTATGTGGTACTAGACTATATCATGATTATTTGTATTTGATTTTAAAGTTATTTACATTTATGTGCTTATATATATATTTGTTTTTAACCTCTTCACATGCTGATGCTGCTTCTTGATGAAGGGGAGATTAGTACCATATTGGTCTCAGAAACAGAATTAAAGAGGTAATAAAAAGTTTTTATATCATTTAATTTGTTCTTACCCAATTATTGAACAAATAGCTCTATCAGGTATAGATGACAGGCTTCTGAAGGACCCAGTTTATTTCCATTAATGAGCTGTTAAAAGAACTTTTTTATTTTTATTTTTTTTTTTTTAAACATATTTATTTATTTATTTATTTATTTATTGGCAGACACAACATCCTTGTTGGTATGTGGTGCTGAGGATCGAACCCGGGCCGCACGCATGCCAGACGAGCGTGCTACCACTTGAGCCACATCCCCAGCCCAGAACTTTTTTATTTTGAATAGATACTGTAGCCTGGCAGAGATAAGAAATTTGGAGGCCTACTCCAAATTCAGCTTATTAGGAAAAACACTCTTTTTGGGGGGTGGTGGTGGGGAGGGTACAGGGAATTAAACTCAGGGGCAGTCAATCACTGAGCCACATCCCCAGCCCTATTTTATATTTTATTTAGAGACAGGGTCTCACTGAGTTGCTTAGTGCCTCGATAAGTTGCTCAGGCTGGCTTTGAACTCGTGACCCTCCTGTCTTAGCCCCCTGAGTCACTGGGATTACAGGTGTGTGCCACTGTGCCCGACTAGGAAAAACACTTTTAACAAAAGCTTAATTTATACCTTTAGCTATACAAGTTTATATTTGGATTGAGCATCTAGAGATGAAAGTTTAGGATAGCAAGTCTTATCAGACTCGTAGCAGGTGCCCTTTTGAAAAGTCATGCTATTCTCAACATCAGGTATAGTTGAGAAGTATACCAAGAAGAAAAAGCAGAATTAATATTTATAGTATGGGTTTCTTTATGTGATTGGGAGCCTGGCTATTGCCAGAAACAAAAAGAGCCTATGTTCAATTTGAGACTACTCAAAGTCTCATTTTGCATAGTGTATCAGTACAAAGTAGGTGGAAAAGGACACGTCTTGATTGTTACTGTGGACTCAGCATACTGCGAATTCCTGCTCAGAGCTGACGCTTAATAAACATCTCTGAGCATTCATGCCCAGCAAACCCTGTGTTTAGAACCCAGCACGTGATTACTAGCTGTGTCTTCCTGCTTAGCCATCCCCTGTCTGGCAGAGGGAAGTTCCTGCAGTGGGGTCTCTGTGGTTCCAAAGCCACTTTTTCGTGTTTGCAGGCTGCTTGTGCATATTAAAGCTCGGAACCAGGTTTTATCCTCAAGTTTAAAATTCAGTAGGAAACAGTAGGATGATATAGTGTGGACAATATTAACAGCTATATTTTCTGACTTAATATAAAATATTATTTCAGATAAAACTAATAAATGAAAAGAATAATATGACTTATAAAAAAAAGAAACTAAAAATTTCTCTTTGAACTTTAAGCACAGTTTTCTTTCAGTTTCTGAAGCTTCCATATGTGATATGAATCATAAGACCAGTTTCTGATTTTTTTTTTTTATAATTAATGGGACACTATAAGGGTTAGATGACCAAAGCACAGGGGACAAAAGTGTTAATAGGGAGTCATGGAGCAACATGCTTGTAAAATGTTTCTGGCCAGATCTGAAGCTGCTCTGGGTAGAACTTCCAGTCTCCATTGGGTACTCCATTTCTAAATTTATAATACATTTAATTCAGAAACCAGGAATTCTTATCTGGCATTATTTTCTTCAACTCTGCCTGTAATTTATATGTCATAGTCTTTGTGTGTATGTGTTTGTTAAATAGAGATTTAGGTGTATGTATGTTGAGAGCCACCGTTGAGAGCCATAGCCGAAGGGGCCCCAGCAAACTTTCAGACTGCCAGCTGATGTATGTATCTTTGTGTTGCTGAGAATGAGAATTTTACCATCTTGCTCATTTAATTTTGGTACATTGATGGGTTAATATTTATACCAAGGCTTTTGATTCCCTCTGCTGCTTTTCCCCAGTAGTCTGTGAGCTCTTGGAGTCTGGGTTTTTGAGTGTGTATCTCTATGTCTCTCTAGTTTCCTGTTACCTTTATTTAGAGAAAGATTAATAGGCAATATCTGCAATTTTATTTTATATCCCTAAATATGTCTACTTGTGTGTGTATGATCTCTTATTCTCTGACCACAGAGTAGAACTCTTTAGATTTTAAGGAAAACAAACATCCTCTTCTCATCAAAAACAAGAAAAGAGTTGAAGAAAATAATCTGAAATTTGTGCATTCTGTTAGATAAGCTTTATTCCATTTGGCTAAATAAGAAGTACTTGGTAAAGGCAAACATGTTTATTATGTGTGTGTGTATGTGTGAGAGAGAACTTCAGTTTGAGTTTTTTTTAATTATTTATTTCTTTTTAGTTATGATACAACACCAGGTTACACCTTGATATGATCACAAAAGCATGGAGCCCAGCCCACTCCCATTTCATTTTGAACTTAAGGTAGAAGGAAACTGCTTTAGTTTATAAAGCTGAGGTCCATAGAGCCCCATCAGATATGGGGCACTCATTGCCCTGGTTGTTAAGTCAGGGAGAACTGACAGGGTTGCAGGAGTAGATTAGTGCAGTAGATCAATGTGGGCCATGAACCCTCACGACCAACCTGATGTTTTCTAAGAAGGTATTGTTTTTGCATTTTTGTCTGTGTTAACATTCTTACTGATGATGCAAAAGCCAATAGCAGGTAAAACTTATGGACCCTTAGCAGAAATCAAGGCACTAAGTAATTATATTTTTCACTTCCAGGTGCTGATAGCTTAAAAACAAAACAAAACAAAACAAAACAAAACAAAAAAACTGCTGGGGAGGCTGAGGCAGGAGGATCATGAGTTCAAAGCCAGCCTCAGCAAAAAAACAAGGCACTAAACAACTCGGTGAGATCCTGTCTCTAAATAAAATACATTAGATTAGGGCTGGGGATGTGGCCTAGTGGTTGAGTGCCCCTGAGTTCAATTCCCAGTGCCCAAACCACAAAAACAAAGAGAAAAACAAAGCTGGTTTCACTTAAGAATATCCTTGATAGAACAGTTGAAATCATTGATGTTATTGCTTGTAACTCTTTCAGTGCATTTTATTTATTTATTTATTTATTTATTTATTTATTTTGTGGCAGAAAGGGAAGTCCATATTCCCTTTATAGCACGTATTCTTGATGCCATGGTAGTTAGTTGTCTCAAGGAAAGTATCAACTACAATGCTGGTAATTATTTGCCAGCAGCTAAGGATTCTTCTGATACAGTACTTGTGAGATAATGGATATGAAAGCAGCTTGAGTAATAAATGATGCTGATCAGACACCAGGATTAGTGACACTAGATATGTGCATTGTAGGACTTGGCTCCACTTCATTCATATATATATATATATATATATATATATTTTTTTTTTTTTTTGCTGAAGTTTGTGTATCTTAAAGCAAAATGCATTTTACATTTACTTCATGACAATAATTAAAATACTTGTGTATTTGTGGAATTTGTCCACTTTGGAGCTTTATGTCTAGAGAAAAAGTTAAGATGTGTTGAAGAAGACGGGAAGCAGAAAGGGAATAGAGATCAGTTTCCACTTCGGGCCAGTGTTCCATGCTATGGACCAGATTCCTTGGTTCACATGTACATACCAAGTGCTCGGCGCTGGTGTTGAAATGCCTCCTTTTCTCCTGGAATTGCCTTTGGATCTTTGCCAGAATCAGTCTAGTTCTGGTCACTCTTCTGTTCTGTTGCCCTGTGTGCCACTTCGTATTGATCACTGACTTCCTGGTCAGGTCCTGACATGTGGTAGTGTGACTCAGCTATGTTCTTTTTCACATAAGTTCTTTTGCATATGTATATATATTTTGGAAGAAGCTTATGCCTTTCTATAAAAATCTACTGGGCCTTTAGGGGTTGCAAAACATTTATGAATCAGTTCTTGGAGAATTGTTATTTTAAAAATATTGAGTTTTCTGATTCATGGACAGTGTTATATATCACTGTTTACTCAGGTCTTTGAAGCTTTGGCCAGCAGTGTTTAGCAGTTTTCAGTGTATAGGTCTTGCACATATTTTGTTAAATTTACCGTTATTTTTATTTTTGATACTATTGAAATATTATTTTTTAAGTTTCACTTCCTAATTTTTTGTTGTTACTACAAAGAAATATACGTGATTGTTGTCTAGTACCCTTATTATATCCAGCACCTTCTCCCCTCTTGCTATTTTTGGTGGCTTTGTGACAGATTAGTTGTGATTTTCCAGATTTATCTGTGGTTGAGGACGGTTTTTCTTCTCTGATCTGAATAACTTTTTTTGTTTCTTTGTTACCTTTTACAGTGCTGCTCAGGACCTGCGTAGAGTAGATGTGAAAGAGGATGTTTCTGTCTGTTCCTGACCATTAAGGTCACTCAGTGCTTCACCATTAGTTGTGAGGTTGTCTATAGATTTTTCATAGATATACTCTATCAGCTGAGGAAGTTTCCTTTACTCCTGTTTTGCTGGAAGTTTTAAAATATAATGAACGTTTACTATTTTAAAATGCTATTCTGTATCTATTCAGATGATCTTACTATTTTGTCTTAGTTTGTTAATACAGTGAACTGCATTGAATTGTTTTCAAATGTTAATGAACTTAGCTTACAGAAATAATCCATACGTGGTGATCATGCATTAACCTATTTGGATATTACAAGATTCCGTTTGCTAGAATTTTGTTTAGGACTTTTTCATCATGTTCATAAGGAATGTTGGTGGATAGTTTTCTTGTAAACTCTTTGATTTGGTGTTAGGCTAACGAAACAAGCTGGGATTGCTCACCCTTCTCTCTTCTGGGACACTGTGTGGAACTGGTGTTCTTCTGCCCTCCACGATTGGTGGAAGTCACCAGTGAAGTCATGTTGGCCTAAGATTTTCTTTAAGAGTTTTTAAACTGTAAATTCTGTTATTAATTAAAAATATAGGGTTGTTTATGCCATCTTTTTCTACTTGTGTGGCCTTTGATATTTTTTTTTTCAATGAAGAAAATTATGTCTCACCTGAATTCCTTAATTTATTGGCGTGAAAGTGTCAATACTATTCTTTTTTAAAAAAAAATATTTATTTTTTACCGTTATTCTTATAATGAACATAAGATAAATGTATTGCTTTCCTCTTATTCTGATATAAACACCTATGTTTTCTTGATAAATCTGGCTTTATTGATCTTTGACCAGCTTTTGGTTTTATTGGTTTTTCTCTATTTTTTAATGTTTATAATTTCATTGATAGCTGCTCTTTTTTCTTGTGCTGAGTTTGTTCTTTGCTAGTTTCTTCAACTGAAAGCATTAATTATTGTATGGAGACCTTTCTTCTTTCTAATACATTATTTGTATTGGTGAAGGATCCTGAGCGAGTTCCTCTTTTGTGAGTGGAGTATGTGCATGGGCTTGGGGGTTCCTTTCTTCCCCAGTGGATCATACCTACCACCAGAGCTCCCTCAAGTAACCTTCTACTTTGAGTTTGCTTCCATCCTTCTGCTGGAACCAGGGAAGATGGAGGAAGGCATTGGTGAGGACTGATTATTCTGCCCAAATGGCAGTTGTTTTTTGCTTTGTATAAGAGAGGGTCTGGGATACAAGTAGAATTTTTGTTCATTCCGTCTCCCATTGGCATCTAATGTACTACCTCAACGAGCTCTCTTTATTTTCCTGCTCCCTCCTCAATATTACTGTGATCATCCAAGTGGGGGCTTGTGGAAAATAATTGTCAAGGACACATTCAATGTCTAAGAATGTGTTAAAATTTTAGCTGTTTCGTTCACATCTATGCTAGGCTAAAGGTGAAGTATTAACTACATCCCTGCTGTCTTTGGGGAGACATATTGCCCTCAGGAGTTCAGTTCACCTTGTTTTGTGACCTCAGCTTTTGGATGGGCTCAAAAAATATTTTGTAGATATCTAATGTTTTTTATTGTCAAGGGGCAAGCAATACTCTCTTGTTGTTTTCTGGATTCTAAGTAGAGGTTGAATCTCAGTCTGCTAAGCTTTTAAGAACCAGAAGTTAATACTTTAGCTGACTTAAAGTAGTGGAGGTACATCATGGAGGACTTGAGTTTGGCACACCACATGAGTCAGGTGAGATGGTCTGAATTCGTGCCAATGAAGAGCAGATTTACTCCCTGTCTGCCGTAGAATATGCTGGCATTTTGCGATTCTTATGCTATTGGTCATATAATTTTATGACTTTTTTTTTGACAAGTCTGTTTGTTCTACCAAAATCAGAATTTATTAAAGACAGGAGTGGTCTTGATCATGTTCCCATGGCTGCAAGGTGGTGAGGCACCTGGTGCAGCCACTGGAGCTAGGTAAATAGATGACTAAAGGGTGAGAAGAGCAGCTTTGGAAGCTAATGTCCACCTCCAGGGAGATGCTTAGAGAGAATGTGGAGATGATTCTCTGAGATGCAGAGTATATTACTCTGTTTTAAGTGCAGATGTGTGGCATTTTTTTTTTAACATTTTGCAAAGTGTAGTTTAACCAAGTAAAAATTCCCTGTGACCTGTAAGTATGTACCATAGTGAAATGAGTGAAAAATAGTCTTTGCAGAGGGGCGGAGGGCCACACAAGGCATTTAACCTTGAGCAAGGGGCCCATTTTACTGCAGATAGAGAACTGTATGGACAGGAGGGGGTGGTAGAGGGCAGAAATAGGAAGAAACACTGTAGAGGAATGGGCAGGCCGTGAGATAAATAAGTGCATACATACCTAGAACCTGGCAAATAGATAGATAATAAATTAAAGAAAGCTCTTTAGAAACATCTTTTAAAACAAGCACCTGGTTTGGTCAGAAAGTAAGTATCTACCCTGAACCTGGGGAGGATGGGTAATGCTCAGGCGAGTGACTGGCTTGGTACTTAAATCCACATTTTGTCTGCTGCTGTGTTGTAAAGTACCTGAACTCATAGTGCCTGAGTCAGTGTGTGGTCGATTGGCACAGTTCTATGGCTGACAGGACTCACTCAGAAGTTCTCACGTGGAGTCTTAGATGAGCAATAGTCTGTGCCTGGAGGCCCACCTGGCTCACGCCCGTGGCTGCCAGGCGATGCTGGCTGTCACTGGCTGGCAACTCAGCTAGGGCCAAGCTGGAGTGGTGGGCCAGTTGCCTGCCCATAGCCTCATCTTGGCTTGGGCTTCTTAGAGCCACAGGCAGACGCTTTCCAGAGGGATTGGCCTTGGAGTGGGCACTTGAAGAGGCTAGGTGGGAATGAAGTGCTTCTTAAGTCCTTGTCTGGAAAGACCCACGATGCCACTGTCACCACATTCTGTGATGATAAAATGGGAACCAGCCCTACACATTTGCACTAAGTCAACATGACATGATTGTGACTTCTTCCCTTTCTTTATGCTACCCTGGGCTCTGAAGTGAGACCAGATTGAAAGGAAAGTGAATCAGAAGCCCTCATATCTTGGGAGAAGCAGCAGAGAAATTGCAGCCATCTTTATTATTTGAATTGTGATGAACTCAGATGAGGTTTTCTTGTTTTCTAAGCCACCCTGGCCTTTAGAGCACAGTGAGTTTTCCAGTTCTATATTCCATACTTTACTCCCAGGCTTAGCTCTGAGTGCCATTTAGGGGCTTCAGAATATCAACTGATCTGTCAACTGTAGATACACCAGAAATCTCCACAGGTCCTATAGGTAGTTTTAGAAGAATATTTCTGGGGAGGAGGGAGGTATTACATCAACACCCGCCTTGTACATGTCTTTTCTCTTTTTTATTGCTACATTTTCATGGGTATTTTCAAGCCTTCCAGGGTTTGTAAATGTTGACTTTCCTGCATGAATTCACCTGTTACCTTTTAACATAAGCCTCTCTTGTGGCCTGTTACTAGTAGAAAGTGACATACCTGAAAGCTTTTCTTCTTGGCAGGAAGGGGATTCACAGGCCTGGCTTGAAGGGTCATCAGGACAAATAAAGTACCATAACAAAATAAATCAAGAGTCTGTTTTATATAAATGCATCTAGAGCAGCAGGAAGTGATCAGTGTCTGCTCTGTGTCCAGTACCATGCTTTGCTTCACTGCCACTCTTTATGCACCAAACTTAATTTTTTCAGTAACTGTGAGAAATAAATAGTATTTTCTTTCCTTTTATTGATGAGGAAAGTTTGAACCAAATGTGCAAGTTGCTTTTGTGAGATCATACAGCTAGAAATTGGACATTGTTTTTGTACTTTCCCGTCTGACTTCTCAAGAATGTTTCCTTATTCTGCTAATAACTAGAGCACTATCAAGGGGTTTATATGTTGCGATAAAACAGCAAGCAGTCCTGACTGTTGGCACCAAATCATCATGGCATGATTACATTGTACTTCCTTGGCTTTACACTGCCTGGGAAAATGTGGTTTGTAGTTTGATTTTTGTGCTCATTATTCATTTAAGGATATTTCATGATCTGCATGAAAGGAATGGATGGTAGGGGAAACCAGTTATTTCTACCTGTATTGCACTGCTCCCCAGGATTGAAGCTGTCTTGTAGAAGACACACTTTCTGTGGGGAACTGTTGGGTGGCAGGTAGGAGAGTCTTGGCCATTGTCATCCTTGCTCCGGGGTCGCCCCTTAGTCGTGCACCACCCTTCTGCGGTGTTCTTGCTGACACCACTGACCACCTGGTTCCAATGGAGGAAGCCTTGCCACGTCCATTTTGGCCTGAAGTGCATGAGTTGCGTCCTCCTGCTTATTCTTTTCACACGCAGTTCACCCTCCTGTCAGCATTCTTTACCCTTGGTCTGCTCCCTGATGTCCTACCTCCCTGCTCTACTTGATCACCAGAACTGTGCCTTTCTTTTTGCTGGAAGAACCCTAGTTCCATGTCAGTCACTAACAATATCAAAGGAATTCGATTAATGGACGCATGCAAATGGCTTTCAAATATTGGTCAAGGTTTAGCTGTTTTTTTTTTTTTTTAATATACACACACAGGGTAATCATGATTAGTCATCTAAAATATGTTGAGTTTGTGCTCTAAAGCACACAGGATATGGAAGTAAAGAGATTGATCTGCTTTTGAGGCTCAATTACTTGTGGTGAATGCTATCAAAGCATTGGACTAGTAGTATACCAGTCCTGGACAGAGATGAGTAGTATGGTTTTTACATTTTTTTTAAATTTCATTATTATATATTTGGGTTAAGTCTATTTTAATGGTTTTTCTCATTATTATGTACTCTAAGAATTGATTTGCTCTCCGTATTTCTCTTACCCTACAATCACAGGCACTTTTGGTGTTCACTCTAGTGGGCAAGCATGTGACCGTACAGGTGAAATGTGGATAATAGTTAAGAACACAGGAGATGGTATTAATGGGACTTATTTTCAGGACCTTCCCCTCTCTTCCCGTCCATGGTACCTCCTTTCTTTCTCTTTTTTCCCTACTTCAAAGTGCATACATGAAATGTAATGACAATATTAATAGTTAATACCCGTATGTACAAGCTAGCAGGCATTGTATATATGCTTCTGTTTTAGTTCCTTGAAACAGTCCTGCATGTTAGACATTATAATCTGTATTTTTTCAATAAAAAAAAGAGCTTCAGAGATTGAGTAGTTTGGTTAAAGTCATGAAGCTGCTAAGTAACAGGGCTGTGATTTAAATTTACTTCTGCCTATTCTTAATCTTTCTAGTGATTCATCTTATTGTTATTAAAACTAGTAACTTTCAGACCCAGCTATATGTATTTGTGTTCTTTTATCTATACAAAATATAGGTTGCAACTCTTTTCTCATCTGGAACTTGATCTCTCGATATAGTTTCCTTTTTTGAAGATATTAAATCTTAGGTATGGAATATAGCCAGCAGTTTTTTTTTTGTTATATTATCTTCGTTTCTTAGTTTCTTCTTATTGTAATTTTTAATTTATTAATTTTCACTCTAGAAACATCAGCTTGTTGTATATTCATTTATCAAATTTATTTTCTCTTTCTGAATTGTAAACTTTGTCAGGAAGAGATTTGCTCTGAATGTATATTTGATCAAAGAGACTTTGTATTAAGTAGCAGTGAAAGATTAATTTTTAACAATTTCACTTTCCTTTTATGTGGTCCTTCTTAGGCTGGAGTTTCTTACCCCTTCTACCAAAAAAATTGAAATGAAGCAGAAGAGTACTTGTTTTGTTACATTTAGGGTAACATTTACCCTTAGTCCTGTCATGGAGATAATATATAATGGCTACAATTAAAACCTTTACAATTTTTAAATAGGAAATCATATTCTCCAGGGAGAGTTAGAGAAGCATTAATCTGAGTACAAGATAAGCCTCTTACTAAGTGCCACAGACAGCTTCTCACCTTATTCTCAATATCTCAGTTATGACCTTTGTAGAATGGTGTAAAAATGGTATCCCAAAGGGGTGAGAGGATGGATGGGAAGAAGGCCTGTAGGATAGAGGACCTGGCATGACCTCTCTCTTGTCCAGTCTCCGGTCCATTCCATTTAAGCTCTCTCTTCCTGTTTGGGTGCAGAATATGTTTGCATTTCCCTGAATCCTGTGTTAAAATGCTCTTGTTCATGAGAACAATCCTTCAGTTAAGCACTGGCCATTTAAGAACGTCGGAAAGAGGAAAGGCAGTGTTAAGAGGACACACTGGGAATTAGGAGTCTGAGCAAAGAGGGGAAACAGGAGGACTACAAGGGAACAGTGAAAGCAGACTTTTCTGTGGGAGCCAAGGGTCCCACACTCCAGTGGAGCACTAGCCTTTCACCTGGGAATGTCAGTGTCCAGGTGGTTGGGCCAGCAGTTGCCAACCTTTAGAACACTCTTCACAAGCTAAAGAAAACCCCACACTGGGCTGGGGTGCTACTCAGTAGTGGAGTGCTTGCTTAGCACATGTGAGTCCTGGGTTCCATCCCTAGAATGGCAGAGAAGGAAAAGGAGGGGGAGGGAGAGGCGAGCAACCCCCATTCTACTGTGAATTTTGTGCCTATGTTTGTACAGTTTATATCTGATGCTCTCCTAATGGCCAGCTCTGGGCAGCCAATTGATAGGAGCTGTAATGGTGTCTATTTGCACCTCTCTCTAACCTCCTGAGAAGCGAGGAGAACATGGCTCATGGGTATGATGCTGTGAATTCTAACTGCATCCAGATGAATTCTGCTCCTTCCACAGAGAAGCCCAGCTAGGGCAGTGCACTCCTCTCACACTTTTGGCTCACACAACTCTCCCAGCCCTGAGACACGTCCTTTCATGTTTCACCTTGCTCTTCAGACCTTGGCTGGTAGCATCCCACATTTACAACTCCTGTTCCCACCTTTTTCATGGGTAGGGTTTGTAATGCCAAGAAGGATAACCTGTCTTTCAGATGAAAGATGCTCTTCACTTCCACTTCTACAAATTGGTTTTGCATGAGCACAGCTGCTCTTTGGAAACTGAGACAAAAACATGAAACAGAGCATGAGGAACAGACCAGCCACTTCCTGAATGATGTCTTTGTTGGAATTGTTTTCTGAGGTTTTTACCCAATTCACATGCATGTATTTGTAATGCACTTTCATGTGTATTATCTGTGATATGTGTGTATATGTATCTATGTATGTATATGTATATAAGCATGTAATATTCATGCCTTTAAACAAATATTGTATGTATAAACACATGCAAATAAAGATGAGATTCATTCTTGTTTTTAAAAAAGAAAATCATGTTCTATATTTTCTGATACTACTACTCATTTCGGAATTAAGGAAAGTACACTACTGATCTCAGAAAATCACTGCAACTGCTGACGGGCTGTCTTAGCCCCAAGAGGATTTCAGAATGAGATGAATGTTTAGTAGAGTAGCCACTGAGAGAAAACTTGGGTCATCATGAGGTGTTGTAAGCCAGGACACGGTAGTCTGGTTATAATTATTTATTTAATTATTTTTATTTTTAAAGAGGTTGGAAATAATAGTGGAGCAGTTCCTGTGTGACAGTATTTGTGAGTTCTTTGTTTCCAAAGAGTAGAAACCACTTTGGCTAAAGGAATAAAACTTGGCTATCTTAGCAGGGAGGTTTGAAATAGGCAGAAACAAGGGCCACTTGGAAGAGGAGTTGTCCACCCCACCCTTTCCTTAGAAGGCAGCTGGCTGGCCACTGTACACCCTGGCTGGCTGTGCATGGGAAGAGGTGGGAGGCCTAGTAAATATCAACTAGTAAGTGCCGCAAACCTTGTGATTTAGTTAAGGTTGCTTGTCAAGTTCATGGTGAAACAAAAAGGAACTCTTGTGATGGTTTCAAGATATTTTTTCTGTACTTGCTTTTTTATTTAATGCTCACTACACTCAAGGCACTCACCTGAGAACAGAGTAAGACAATCTAGATAATTTATGGTGAATGCTTCAAAGTAGCATGGGGTGAACGCTTTTAAAAAATGAGTAACATGACTAGCTAAGAATTAGTAGAAGTATGTATTATATATCTTGTATTAATATTCCCACTCAAGAACGTAATAGCCATAAAAATATGGACTTTTAATCAGATATAGGTTTGGTACCTATTTCTTTCACTTATTAGTTTGATAGTCAAGAAAAGACCCTCCCTGCATTTTTCTGCCTCCATATATATAAATATAATTTTATGCTAGCACATAATGCATTATTGAATCTTTAAAATTTGCTCCACTCTTCTGATGTAAATAATTACAAGGGCCTATTGATGATCTTAAAACCACTTTATATTCAATTTTTTTTTATTCCTGTATAGGCTTTTTGTGACATCTTTGTTTATTAAACTAGTTTAACTGAAACATAAATAGCATGGATACTCAGTCATCAGCAGAAGGGAACAGTAAGGCCCTTGCTATGCCCTGAAGTTCTCCGTTTCTGAGCCATCAGCCTCTCCCTGCCACTGCTTTATGTAAATACATGGTCTTAAAAGGCTTTTGCAGTGTCTCTTCAGTTTTTGTGCCTTTTCCTTTTGTCACTGGATCCTGCTCCTGGACCTTATGCTTGTGTTACGCACGTGCTGCTTACATATTACAGTGGGCGTGCCCACGGAGTCTTACTCATGCTGTTCCCTGTGCATGCAACGCCCCTTCCACATATCCAGACTGTTTATTCATCTCAGCTAAAATGCCACTCATTCTGAAGTTCCCTTTAATTGTTTGACTTAGGACTGTTTGTTGTCTCCTGTGAGTTTTGTAATATTTCGTTTGTACTTAATGTTCCAATTTATACTTTGCATTGTGAGTGTGCACCTGTGGTCTTGACTGCATACACATTTTTTGAGATAGGCCAGTGTAGTAGTTATATAGTAACTGCTCTTTTGAGCCCAGGCTGCCTGTCCTGTGCATCTATGTGTCCATTTTCCACCTCGTCAAAATGCTGCCTGGAATCAGCATGGATCAGGAATGTTGATGTTGAGGGCGTATTGTGGGGACTCAGTACATTCTTGTTAAACAAAAGAATCAGAGTCTGTACTGTACTTCATGGCACCTCTTTCTGCTGGTCACATGACTTTTTCACATGCCTTTTTCTGTTCTTTAACTGCATTCTAGATATATGCTCAGGAAACTTCCAGCCATTGGAGGTAATTTTAATTTAAATTGCTCATAATGAAGTAAAACTAAAACTTCTGTTCTTTGCTCACACTGGCTGTGTTTTTAGTGCTCAGTGACCATGTGTGGCGAGTGACCACTATTTTGAACTGCCCTGTAGAGTACATTTATTTCACCATAGATAGTTCTGGACAGTGCTGGTGCAAATGGCTTTGGTTGCAATCTGGTAGATGATTCCAAAAGCAATTTTCTGTGGACAGTGTGCATATGTCATTCTCTCAGTTGCTTCAGCACAGCTTTGCTTGTCCAGCTTGCCACCATGGCTGGTCGTGGAGGGAGCAGGCCTCTTTCTCTGAGAGCTCTGAGCTTGTGAGACCTAGCCATGCTGTCACTGCCAGCGCAAGGCTGTGCGCCGTGTCCTAGTTGACTGTGGTTGCAGAACTTCCCTGCAAGGACAGTTCTTTCTATAATGTCCTGGGGTTGTTCAGGTTGTTCCCTTCCTGAGACCCGTGCTGGGGCCACACAGACATTCGAGGATTTCTTTGAAGTTCTCAACATTATCTATACATGGTCTCATTTGATTTCCACTTCACCTAGAGTGAGGTAGAAGATGTCTACCATATTACGCTTAACGAAACTGACATTCACAGAAGTTAAATAACTCACCAAACAAACCTTAGAGAGGAGTGAGTTATAACAAAAGCATCTAGAACCTTCCATCTTAAAGACATATTTCTAATTTTACCGTGCTGATGTCCTTATCAGTGATAGGACTATATAGTTGGTTGGTTTTCTGAGTTCCAGAAAATTTGGACTTACTATGACTCTTCCTTAATCTATGTCTGGGATTTTTATTGTCAATTCTAATTAGACTAGTGTTTAAAGTTTTAATTATTTTCTATTGACCTTTTTGTATATTCTTTTCTTATTAATATAAAGAAACATGGGGTGCAGAAAGTTAGAGTTAGTTTGTGTGGTTTCTGGGCTTTGCACTTGAGGTATACTCCATTAAGCCTTATGGCTTCAGAGGTAGGTATCAGCATGCTGAACGAGAGTCAAGGTGCCCAAGAGCCCTCTGACTTTTCTTTTTGTTTCAGTGTTATACTGTAAGTTTCTGGTCTGTGATTTGAACACACATTTTTATTAACTTCAAATCTTGTAAAATTAAGCTCCTTTTTCCATATTTTCATTAATTTATATTACTGCAGGTGTCGAGAAGCCAGACAGTTGTGCTTGTCTGGAGGCTGTAGGTTAATATGCTGTTCTGGGAATGCCATGAGCAAAAACAGGTGACAAAACACAAGATTTAACATTCACTTAGGGCTATTTTTGCATTTTCCTCTAGCAGCTTAATTTTACATTCATCTTATGCTTCTGTTTTGGCTTCATTTGTTCCTGAGCTTGAGATGGAAGAATTTAAAGGACTTGGCTGTTGGAGCATTTGTATGTAATACCTGCAGTACAGTTTCTTTGTCAGAGGCATAATTAACAATATGATTTGTACATCTACTGCCTTCTGGTATTCACAACACAGTTTGTAAACTTAATTAGTTCTTGGAATAGCAAATGTTTTGAAGATGACAAACACTTTTCCTTTGAATAATGTGTTGAATGGTTATATATTTATAGAAATTTACTCTATGCTTCTCAAATTAGAATGCCGATAGGTAAGCTTCTAAAGGTAAACATCACCTGCAATTGCATATTCCCAGATTATATTGTCTTCCTGTGCTTTTCATAGGGGAAATCAGAAATTTAGCTTAGATAATTTTGCCTCCAGGAATATTCATTATGGTTCCATTGTGTAGAGAACACCCGTGCCGCCTGTGCTAATGTCATTACCTGGTCACCATTTTCCCAGACTGCTGGTGATCACTGTGATAGATGGTGGGGTGGAGTGGGTGATAAGCAGACTCACCACTACAGCAACACTTCGGCTGGCTCTACTCCTGTGCCTCCAAAGTGTGGTTGAGATTGAGGACTCAGCAGGAAAGCACTCTCAGCTTCTCAGAGAGATGCTGCAAAAACAGGCTGTGTGCCCAGGAACACCTGTCTGGCCTTATTACCATTAATAAATCCTAGGTCTAAAAACATTGTTATTTAGTGTTCCAAGCAGTACTAGACTAGAAGAAACAAATCAGAAGGGCCTTGATGTTATTAGATTAGTGACTCCTGTCCCGCAGGGTGGAAGGGTCACACAGTTAGGGGGCTTCCTCCCCTTTTTAGGCAGGGAGAAACTAAGCTCATCAAGGCAAAGTGCTTTTCCAGCTGTTTTCTCTTGGTTCTCTCCTGCTTGAACTCAGTCTTCCCTTCCCATGCCTATGTCCTCTCTGCCACTGTAGTGTTCCGACTGTGGACATTGGGACCCTTGAGTGCCCTTCACAGTGCATAGCATTGTGCCTGCCACAAAACGTAAGACCTTCCTTCTATGGATTTCCTCAGGAATTTACTAAGAGGGAAGATCAGTCAGGTAAACAGAATCAGGTAAACAGAAATCACACTAGCTGGGAGGATTTAACATAAAGGATTGGTTAGATAGGTGCTGGGTGACTGGGGGATGCTAAGTCTTTAAAATATATAAAAAAAAAACCAGTGCCACAGGACTACAGAAAACCATCCTCCTTGACTAGGGGAACTAGTACTTTGCAGGAAATGTTCTACCACCCACTTAGTATTGTTACCTTAGGAACTTGAAGAGAGACCTTACAGGGCTAGGACTAAGACCTCTGAGCAAAAAGGTCCTGCCTTGCTGAGGAGGTACCATGATTGTAGTCTGGAAATATGGGGCAAAATCCGGAAGTTAGAATCATGGTTTTTCTGTGCTGCCAGGAACTGGAAACAAAACAGGAAGGAACCAGTCCATCAGTCTTCCCCTGCCCTAGCATTTCCATTGTCAGAACCTGAGGGAAACTGGGCTGGAAAACAGGTGTTTAGAATCCCGCCAGCATTCTAGAGCACAGTGTGGAAGGGTAGGTATGGAGCTAAGCGACCGTGGTTTCATAACTGGTGGAGGTGTTGGTTTGTGGCCATGAAAGATACAGGTGACTTCCATTTTTGTTTATTCAACCCTGGCTATTAAATGTTTATCAGGTCTCATGGTGCCTCCCTCGAAGAATATCACCATTTATTCATTCATTCACTCAACAAGTATCTTTTGAATGCATATTATGTTCAGGATACAGAACCAGGTGCTGGACTTCCGGTGACGAAAACAGCTTTATATGTCTAAGAACAGGTCAGTGAGACAGATGATGAAGATGTGGGTAAAGCTCAGGGTTGAAAGGAACCTTCCGATTTGGCCATTCCTGCCAGACTGTGCTGGTCAGGGCTCTACTGACGAATAACCAGGTCCAGCTTTGGCAAATCCTGTTACATATGGGAACCTTCATCTGTATAATTTGAGTAGGAGCTCCTTTTTCTGTGTTTTCTTCCTTTTGGTCCTAATTTTGCCCTGGGTTTTCACTGTCTAAATTTAATTCCCATGTTACATGATGTACAGAAATATTTGTGTGTATCATTTCTCCTTTAAGATAATCCTTTTCAGTGATTTCAGCTGCTTTGCTAGACGGGGCTGATCAGCTTTTTCTATCATTACCTCTTCTCCAGAGCCTTTGTAGACTTTATTCCCTCACTGTCATTCCTTTAGTTCTTCCCCTTACGAAAAATAGCAATACCTCAGACAGTGTGTGTCTTTAGCTTTTGGAGAGCCGGCAATGATGGTCGCTGCAATTATCAGTAAATTCTTAAAACTGATCTCATGGAGTTCTCTGGATTCCTGGCCATGTTTTTAATCTTAGCGAGTCATCTTGGTTGGCCATTCATTCAGAGCACAGATCCAGTTACCCCACCTTCTGTGTTTAAGACAAGAACATAAAAGACAGTCAGCTGTCCACCTCAGGTATTTATTGTTAGCATCAGTAGAATCAAAGCTCTGCATGAGTCTTTGGTTCTGTCTCATTTGCCCAGACAGGCCATGTGGCACTGTTCTGTCAACCAACATGTGGCCTCTGTATTCAGCCTAAAAGTAAGTCCATTGTCAGTAGATCTGAGAAGTGGAACTCCTACTGTCATGTGGAACCCCTAGTGTGTACTCACTGAACTAAATATTCCACTGTGGAAGGACATGGTGGAAACAACTGAGTGCCACTGACTGGCCTTGGTGTAATTATTTTTTTTATAGCATCCCTAAATAATTTCAGTGTATGACTTGGTTTAGAATGTGGAGATCTGTACCTAACTTGACAACATCCCTTAAAGAGCCCCTTCCCTACCCCATGAGGATGTCCACTGTGAGAGAGAGCCTCTAAAGCATAAACCAAGCGACATAAAATATGACTGGGGATGACCTAGTAGGATAGCTCTCCTGGCTTTAATTTGACATGGGAAGATAGCCTTAATTTTCATTATATAGGTCTGCGCTGAGACTATTTATGTCCTCAGAGGCTGTGACTATTAAATATGAATTTATTTTTCATCCAAGTCTTAATTTTACATCACCATTAAATCTGAGTGATAGGATGTATGTTCCTGCTGCAATTGCATTTTGCCTTTAACAAATGTTTCATACCTGCTTGGCAGTTTCCAGGTGACAAGGAAGAACACTGAGTAGGAGAGAAATATGGTATTTTTAGGCATTTGTGTATGTTTAACATTAAGCTGTGTTTCTGGTTGAGATTTTTAACTATTTTTATTGTGCTGGCATATGGCCTGTGGTTGCATTGATGTCTTTTAAACAGTACCAGAGATGTGTTCTTTGGGATGTACTTGCAGTCCTTGATCATGCTGTTTTTCTTAATTTTCTTAAGTGACCCTTCTAGATAATCACACAGAAATACGTCTTGGTGTTTCGAACTCCCCCCCGCCACCCATTTACTCTTTCTCTTTGCTGTATAAATAGGGACTGATTATGAAACCAACCTAAAAATGTATGGCAATTCTACTTGGATATTGTTTTAAATAGTGTGCTACTGTATTATTGTACATCTAACCAATAGAAAAATGTTCATTTACAATCTTATTGGATGTGAAAGTAATAAAGAGTCGAATGCTCCTGTCATCTGGCTGCTGTAGAACTCTGTGAGTGCAGCCATGATTCTCAGTGTGGTGATGCCTGTGGGATGGAGGAGGGGCACACTGAGGAAATGGGCTTGATAATGAGTGCAGCCTGAACAGGGCTCATCTCTTCTTGGGTCATTACTTCACCTAATCATAAAACCTTTTTAAATTCAAATCCTTGCAGGGCTCTAATTGGTGACCTCTGGAGCCTGATAATTGTATAAGATAGCTGGTCTTTTGCATTATATTAATTGTGTTTTTCAATTAAAAGTGAGAAATGTGATTTAACCCTTAGGTATAATTAAAAAGTGGATTTTTTGGTCTCTAATAGTTACCTTATCCTCTCTTCCCAGTAGTTACTGACTTAAGTTCTTATTAGCATGAATTAACTTAGTGCCTTGGTTACTTCATTTCATGTGTGGGTTTGCAGGATATTAATTTGAGCAGGGCATTGGGTTTTTTAAGGAACAATCATCAGTCATTTGGAATAAACAAGTGATTGTTTTCTTTAGGAACACAAATGTCCCATCCTTTTTATTCCTGTTGTCTAGGTCTGTCTTCCTGCTTGTCCTTTTGTGTTATTTAAGTAGACACTTTACTAGTCTTCCCAAGTGTTTCAGTAAATATTAATTTCAGAACATTTCTTACTACCAGGTGAAAATGGGCCAATGGAAGAAGAATGTGCTAGTGTTCACCATTGGGACCCATAAAGCGTAGGTAAACCTGAGTTCAGTCAATCCTCCTCCTCACCATGTGCATATAACCTGCTCTTTTCTACACTCATAGTGTTTTTAACTTCCTCCTTTGGTTCTGTTGCACTTCTCAGCAAACAGTATATGCAGTGGCTCATCCCCATAGATGTCCTTATACTTATCGGAGGTGATGCTTAACCTATTTTGTTTACTTGTTGGTTGGAAGGTTTCGTTTTGTCTTGGAGTCAACATTTTGTTGGCTGGTGATTTGGGGAACAAGCAAAATTTTGAATCAGATAATCCTGAGTCCAGCTTTGAGCCCTGTCACTTATTAGGTATAAGAAAATTGGAGTTGATACTTTTGTCCTGTCTAAGAAATTACAAGGAATGAGTATATGTAGAGCCTACAGTGTACCTCTAGAATACTGTACTTACTTATTGAGCCAATTAGATTTCTTCTGCCAGTTTTAAGGAGCATCTCGTCTCTGATTTCTAGTTTTTGGTTTTGTTTTAAAATGCCAACAAACTTTTAAAATTTGTTTATATTAAAATGGTTAGAATTCAGCTCCAGAATTTAGTGACCTGCTCATTGCTGAAGGCCTTAGAGTATTTGCCCTTGTTCAGGGGTCACATTCATATTTCGCTGAGGCTTCAGATGACCACATCATATCTTGATGTTTCTTCCATGGTATCTATTGTTTGGTGAATAACTGTATATAGTTAGGAGAAATTAAGGTGATGGTACAAAAAGAAGACTTAAGTGTTAGCAAGGAAGTGGGGAATGGAAACCTTGACACTCTGTTGGGGGAATGGAAATTAGTATAGCTACTATGAAAAGCAGAAAATTAAAAATAGCACTACCATGTGACCTAGTACTTCCCCACTGCTTGCTGTTTATCTGAAGGAAGTGAGGTCAGCATGTGAGAGAGATGGCTGCAGGCTGTTGTTTGTTGCATGACTGTTAATAGCAACTAGGATTTGGGCCCACACATCCAACAACAGATGACTGTGTGAAGAGAATGTGGTGTGTACTCAGGGGTCCCCAGACCTGAGGACATGATCTTGAGTGGCTGGAGGGCAGCATGGTAGAGATGCTTGTGGACCCAGGAAAGGGTCCCTCCCAGCTGAGGGTCATCCCCACTACCTGGATGAGGACCTCGCAGTCTGGTCTGGGTTGCTTTTTCCTGTAGTGCCTGAGGCCCTGGAGGCATCTTTGCAAATGGCTTTGTAGTTAATTTTTTTTTTTTTTTTGAGAGAGTACATAAGCCAGTACAAATTAGATATTTTAATAAGTAAACAGTAATAACAACCTATATTTTCATTATGTGTTACAATTTTCAAAGCATTTTGACAGACATTTGTTTTAGTATTTGTAATAACTTTGTGAGTTTTTTTCCAAATATTATAATAATCCAAAGCACTTTTTCTTTTCCTCACTCAAAATTAAGATTCCACTTATACAGTAATACCAAGAAAATGGAAGTACCATGGACTTAAGGAATCAGATAAACACAGGTCAGAATCCTGGGTCCTGGTGGTGTGGGAATTTAGCCGAGTGTCTTCAAGTGGGCACTTCCTTCCTGAGCAATGAAGATTATATCTGCCTGGTGGCACCATGCAGGGATTAATACCTGAACATAGTCATTGAATAAGTTCCAGCTGCAAATACCATTGCTATATCTTTATTAATTATTCATAATGGGTACAACTAATTAATTTCATCCTCCTCTGCTTATTCCTTATCCTCTTTCTTGAAGGAATTTGCCATTTACTTATGTGTGTTTCAATATGTCGTATGCATAGTTAAGGGCTTCTTGTATAATGATATACCCTGTGTTTATGAAAATAGTTTACTTTCAGAATTCTTAATATTTAGAGTATTATTTTGTTCTCCTTTGATGGTGTGTGTATATGTGTGTTGTGTGGTGTGTGTGTGTGTGTGTGTGTGTGTGTTTATGTATTTGTGATGAGCTCATTCTTGTTAGACACTGATATGCCTCTCTCCTCTGCTGGGCAATTTACTTCTGCTTAGGTACACTGTTTGCAAGATTATGGGCTTAATGATTCAAATCTAGTTTGGGCAGGTTTTAGTGTATTTGTCTCTGGTTTGAATGTAATAGGGTTAGGTTTGAATTGCTTAAATGAAACAATTTCTTAGTGAAAGCATTTGTCATGTTGAAAGTTAAAAAATCTCTTTCATACCAGCAGCTACAGGAGCATTTTAGTAGTCTGTCAAATAGAATTTATAAAGGCTATGAATGCTGTTTATATATCTTTTGGGATCTGTTCTAATCCACAGCTGGACTGTTGCAGATTTTGATATGACATGCCGTATGGAGATTCACTTTATTGTAGACCTGGATAAGCCCTGTCTTTTCTTAAAGCTGAGAAGAGCCAAAGTACCCGGTGAAGGGGCTCTGCATCAGGAGGGCCCTCACACTGGTGCTTCATGGTGCAGGCTGGTCTCCATCAGTCAACCACCCTTTTCGGGACCTTTTATGAATTTTATTCAGTGTTTCTTTAGGAAAACAACTTATGACTTCTAGAAGAGCACTTTTCAGCAGTGAGGAGCAGCTCTTTATAAATGTTATGGAGTTGCTCCAATTATTTTAAAGCATTCTTTTATTGACTTACTTAACCTTGTATTAATCATTTTTGGGTTCCTTCCTATGTCAGTGCTGGGACCTCTATTTACTTGTCCTTAGTTTTCCTCCCTGTTGGCCTGACTGAATCACCCCCCTTCTCCTTTGAGTCTGTCCAGTCTTTCTGCAGGAGCCCAGAACTTGGGGTCAAAAAATCAATTCATGTTTAAGCCTGTTCATTTACTGACTTTGTAAGTGAAAATTTTATCATTACTACTGCCCAATTTTTTTCTATCTTGTCTTGATAACAACAGTAAAGGGGAAAAAAAGGTAGATTATAATAGCTTAGTAAAACTCTAGTTATTAACTGTGCAGACGAGTGAATGTGAAGTAGTGTTGCAGAGGACTATTTATGCTCCTGAAGCCTGGCAGTTTTTATTCCTTATAAGTGAGGAATTTAGCACATATTTCAGATTTACCAGCTTTTAAAGTAATTTTTAAATTCTAGACCTCTTAGTCCCTTTTCTGCAGCACTTTGTACATAATATTATATTTGTTTATGTGGTTCACATTCTGTATTCTATTTCAGCAGCTAGTATAATTCCTGCATGTATCAGAACTCACTCTTTTTTTGGGTAGATACCAGCGTTTCCCCATCACAGGACACCCCATTGTATTTAAATATCAAAATGTTTTATATCTAAGTTTCAAACATATCTGTTCTTTAAGTGAGACATGAATGTCAGGTAAATTCTCCATCATAATTTCAATGAAAGGGTGATGAAGAACTTAAATGAATTATCCAAAGAGAGTGAAACTTTTATAGATTTTCTCCCAACAATGTGTAAATATAAGCCTGGCTAGCTTGGTATAAATTTTTGTTTTATTTAGTTTTAGTATTTAAAAAATTCTTTAAAACTTAAAAACAATAGTTTAATTTAAATGCAGATCAAAACTACACTGAAATTTCATCTTATTCCAGTCAGAATGGCAGCTGTCAAGAATACCAACAGTAATAAATGCTAGAGAGGATGTGGAGGAAAAGGAACACCCCTGTTGATGGGATTGTAAATTAGCACAAGCACTATGGAAATCAGTTTGGAGGTTCTTAAAATGACCAGGAATAAAATGACCAAATGACCTAGCTATACCACTCCTCAGTATCTATCCTACAGAATTAAATTCAACCTAGTATAAAGATAAATGAATATCCTTGTTAAAGCAGCACAATTCACAATGGAACCAGCCTATATGTCTGTCATTGGATGAACGGATAAAGAAGATATGGTATGTGTATGCAATGGAGTTTTATTCAGCCAAAAATAAGAATGAAATTTCGTAATTTGCAGGAAAGTGGATGGAACTTGAGAATTTAACATTAAGTGAAATAAACTATATTGAGAAGATCAAGGGTCATATGTTTTCTTTTAAATATGGAAGCTAGAAAGGAAAAAGGAAAAGAAAGGGCTATGTGTGTATGTGTGTGTGGTGGGGAATCTCAGGGAGATCAGAGGGAAATTAGTAGGGTAGAGGAAAGGAACCCTGGGAGGGAGGAAACGCTTGGGAATGATATTGGCCCAATTCTGTTGTTATATCACGTGCATTTACAGATGTGTAACAGTGAATCCCATCATTATGAACAATTATACTGAACCAATTAAAAATATGAAAATACCAGAAAACAAAATGTACTAGTTATTAAAAAAATGTGAAGTTGTTGATTGAATAGTGTCTATAAGCCAAGTTTTTTTAATCTTCAAAATTTTTTTTTTTTAGTTATAGGTGGACACAACATCTTTTGTTGTTGTTGTTGTTTGTTTACTTTTATGTGGTGCTGAGGATTGAACCCAGTGCAAGGCAGGTGCTCTGCCACTGAGCTACAAGCCCAGCCCTAAAATAACTTTTGATCAGTTTTGGCTTCAATAACTGAAAGGCCCAAGGGCCTGAGGAAAGCAGAGCAGCCTTAATTCAAACCAGGGCTGGTTGACTGCAGTGGCAGGGCGTGGGTTCATTGCCTTGTGGTGCCTTAGGAACAGTGAATATACCCTCAGGCTCAAATCATCTTTAAAAAATAAATCTTAATAGTGAATATTAATCCCCAGATTAATTCAAAGCTTATTTAAGCCAAAACAGTGATTTGTAAAATAACTATGTGTGTATAAAGAGACAAAAGGTATTTGTTTTAGATATTCTTTTATTTTCCTCTTTAAAATCATAGGTATGCTCAAACATTAATATAAGGTAGAATATATAATTTTTCTAATTTTTACAGCTTGCCTGTGTGACTATTTATTGCTTCAAATGTTAAATGTCACTAATGTATAAAAGGAGTATTTTAAATTCTGATTTTATGGAATTAAATGTTAAATTGAGCATCTATTGTGATTTCTAGATTTTTAAAAATTTCTTTGTCATTTGAAAAGAAAGTAGGCAGTTAAAACTATTTTGATGGAAGTCCACACACACATTAATCCTTTTTTTTTTTTTTCCCCTGAAGAAGTAGTTTTGGTGTTCCTAATTTCATTGACTCTTTTAGCTGTGCCCAAAGTATATCCAAGGATTTAATAAGTAGATAATGAAAGATGGGATTTACTTTCTTTTACTAATTAAAGCTGAAGTCATGAATTATTATAATTGCCAAAGCAACTGATGTGTGACTTACTGCTCTTTATTGAGAAAAAAACAAAAAAACAAATTTGGCTCATTTATACCATTAGTTCTATAGTTTTCAAACTCTGGGTATTTGTTTATAGAAAATCCTGAGATCATATATGTGGATCAACCTGTGTGTCATGTATCTGTGACTGTGTGCACACATGTCCCTCAGTGTGGGTATGGGCTGAAATACAAGGAGCACTTCCCGTCACAGTGCTTCAGATCCTTACCACGTGTATGTATTTACTCTCATAGAAGAAAACATCAGTAAGTTAAGTGTGCTTTTGTGTTTCTGCGCGTGTTGTTGCTGTGCTTTCTGCAGCAAACACACAGTGTGGGTCAAGAAAACAGGAGCTGCAGATTAGGTGGCTGTCGCCTTCGCTGGGCAGGCTTCCCTTTCTTCCGACCTTTTCCTCCTCCCCTTCCTCAGGCACCCTCCACTGCCTCAGGTTGGTGTGTGCTGTGAGGACCCACAGAACTCAGGAGGACTGCTGGGTTACTGTGGCTGCAGTTTGTCAAGCAGAGAGTCTCTTTGAGCTTCCCTGATTCACAAAGATCCCAGCATTTTAGAAGCAAGTCCTAGATACTCTGGTTTTACACGTTAAGAACCTGAGTCCTAAGAGGTGTCCTGTTATAGAATCATTCTAGGACTGGGATCCTGAAATGTTTATGTCTTTTGAATCATAGCAGTTTTTTGTTTTTTGTATCATAGACAACAACTAGGTGCAACAGTGGGTGTAGCGACATTCCCCTAGTGGTTTTGTGAGGCGCGTTGGCTTCTTAGTGGTGATGGAAGTCCCAGATCTGAAGCCTCCACCTTTTAACGGGTCCTCCACTTATCCCAGGCTGCCCATGGCAATCTTATGTTCCTTACACTAAAAAGCAGTGCGGGAGACTGCGGCGGCACACTGTGTTCCGCGTCAGCCAGAACTGGGGTGTAAGTCCTGCCTTTGCTTCACTCACCCAGTGGCACTTAACCACTGAGCCACATCTCCAGACTTTGTTTATATTTTATTTTAGAGACAGGGTCTCATTGAGTTGTTTAGGGCCTCACTAAGTTGCTAAGGCTGGCTTTGAACTCACAACCCTCCCGCCTCAGCCTTCTGAGCTGCTGGGATTACAGGTGTGTGCCACCTCTCCTGGCTGCCTTGGTCAAGTCACCTCTCTGAACCTCTTGTCCTGAGGATGGAATAATGTCACGAGTCTGAGGTGCCTGGTCCAGGGATGATATGTGTGGATTTCTGAACTGCTTCTAGCTTAATAAGCAAAATGGATCAATTTAAGAACCACTTTGTTCAGTCGATGCCACCTTTGGGTTCTTCTCCATCAGGCCATGACCCTCCTTTGCACCTGGTGTTTTGCAGTTGTAGCTTGGAGGTGGCAGTCCATACCCTCATTTCAGCAGTCGCTGGAGCATCTGATGGGTGCCTCTTGTACAACCACCTGCTCCAGGCCGTGAGGTGAATGAAGAGTGTACTGATATATTTTAGGCTCTGAAACTTGCACATAGAAAGTCATTGGTAGTTGATGTTTGTTGAAGGAAGAAAGATCCCACTGAGAAGTCTGCTCTGGTGGGAGAGGTATGATGTTCTCTCTTACATAAGGGCAGCATAGAGTTGAACGTGATGTGCTTTGTGAGCATCAACCTGGGAAAGAAAGAGCCACTCTTGCATTCTTGCTGCTCCACTGAGGAAAAACTCAGTTGCTCAGAAAAAGTGAGATTTAATGAGATGAGTGTTGGAAGAGCATGGAGGTGAGGTCTTCAGAGTGTCACATAGAACACTGCCTGCAGTTGCTTGCCGTGTGAGGAGGTAAGGCTGGGCCTTCAGTGCCATCGCGGAGTCAGCCCTTGACGGCCCATGCTTCAGAAGCCAGGCAGGTCTGCTATAGAAACAGGAAAGCCAGTTTGTAGTGCTGACTTGAGATCACGTCTGCCTTTTCCTTATTTGATCAGCTTCTCTCTGGATTCCGGAAGGCCCCAGGGGTGTCTTTATTTTTTTGTGTTTGTTATCTAGCCTGCTATTCCCCTCTATTAGCACGGGCAGTGGGGATTGACTTTGTAGAACCTCTGTATATGAATGTCTTCTATTTATGAGGATTCATTGATAACATAGGGAATGTGTCATTACTTGAAAAATCATGGGGATCTAAGAGTCTACATTTTTGAACTTGATTTCATGTCACAGCATTGAACCATAAATTCCATCCTCTGCCATTCTGGGTCATAAGCTTCATGGTTATCTTTTTGCCTCTACAGAAATAGAAAAGTTTCAAAAAGGAGAAGGCAAGGATGAAGAAAAGTACATTGATGTGGTGATTAATAAGAACATGAAGCTGGGACAGAAGGTGTTGATTCCTGTAAAACAGTTTCCTAAGGTAAGACCAGGAGGTCTACGCTGCAGATGCATTGACTCAACCCGGGGAGTGGGTGGTTGGTTTATATGCTGTTGGGTGTTTTCTAGAGATGTTTCTCTCAACACCCCCCATGTATATATAATTAGAAACTTGTTTTTAAGGTAATAAGTAGTGTAACAGCAAACTTAGCGGGTTTAGTGGTTCTCTCCTTTCTGTTTGACTTTTGTGTGAGTTGTGGAGCCCCCAAGGAAATTACTTATGAGTCCTGTTGTCAGCGTGGGCAGAGGTCAGACTTGTTTTCTCATTGGCAATGTGAAGTTGGACAGTGAGAACTTAAAATGATCATCCGTGTTAAATGCTTAGAACAAGGCTTAGTGCATATATGTTCAAAATGTCATGTATTCTAATGTTATTTTAATTTCTTCTGTTTTGTCTTTTTCTATACATGATTGGTGCATGCTGTTGCACTTGTCAGTAATTTATTTTTGTTGTTGTTGTTGCTGAATATTACCACAGTTTATCTCATCTGTTTGCCTAGATAGTTTTCACTTTAGATTGTTAAAAGTTGAACTGCTGTGGGCATTTCTATACAAATAATTTTGAGACACATCTTCTCACTTCTCCTGGGTAAAGTACCGGTGTCATCACACCTGTGTATTTATTTTTGAAAGACACATGCTTTTTTTTTCCTCCTTAAGTGGCCATAACTTGTCACATGTCTACAAATAAAGCATGCAAGTTGTGATTGCCCTATATTATCAGTATTTGGTGCTGTCATTTTAAAATTTATTTTAGTTATTTTTATGGTATGTCAGTATCCTTTTTTAATGTCAACTTGCAACTCATAATTTTGTGCAATTTTTCATATACTAATTGACCATTCACATATCTTCTTTTGTGAGGTTTATACCTTTTACCTGTTTGTAAATGAGTTGTGTGTCTTTATCACTGATTGGCAGGAGTTTTGTACATATCATAGAGATAAGTCTTTTGTTAGATATTTTCTTTGCACATATTTGGCTCAGTCTATGGCTTGCCTATTGTTTCTTTGATGGCTTTGTGATAAGCCCACATTCTCAATTTTGATTGGGCCAGATTCATCAGTATTTTCTTTTATGGTTATTGCCTTCTGTGCATTGAAAAATCTTTGCAAACCTTATGGAAATACTAGAGTTCTTGGGAAGTTATGAATATATTCTGTGTTTTCTCTGAAAGCTTTTTATCATTTAGCTCTTACTGTTTCGTGATGCATTTCAGATGAATTTTTGTATATGGTATGACATAGAGTTTTGCTGTGGTTTGAATGCATCTTCCAAAAATTCATGGGCTGGGAATTCAGTCGCTCTGTTCATAAATTAATGGTGTTTGGAGATAAGGTCTTTGGGAGGTAGTCAGGGTTAGATTAGTGTATGAGGGTGGGGCACCTTGATGGCATTGAGTAACTTTATAATAAGTGACATCCAAAATGTCTTGCTCCATGTTATGAGGCAGCAAGAAGGCCCTCAGTGAATTCCAAGCAGATGCTGATACCATATTCTTTGACTTTCCAGTCTCCAGAACTATTAGCCAAAAAAAACTTATGTTTTTTTTTTAAGAATTACCCAGTTTCAGTTACTTTATTATATCAACAGAAAATGTATTAAGACAAAGGTCAGTTTTTTTTTTTTTTTTTTTTTTTTGGTACCATAGATTGACGCCACGAGTGCTTAACCACTGAGCCACATCCTCAGCCCTTTTTATTTTTATTTTAGTTTTGAGACAGAGTCTTTCTAAGTTGCTGAGGCTGGCTTTGAACTTGCAATCCTCCTGCTTCAGCCTCCGGAGTCACTGGGATTATAGGTGTATGCTGCTGCTCCTGGCTCAGGTTCATTTTTTCCCACATGAGCATCTATTTTTCTCAGAACTGCTTATTGAAAGGTGTTGTCTCTCCTCTAATTTTTTAGCACCTTTGATGGCAATCAGATGGCTGAGTAAATGAAGGTGTATTTCTGAGCTTTTTATTCTGATTCATTGATCTATTCATGGATCCTTATACAAGTACCACTGTGTCTTGTTTTCTGTAGCTTTGTATAGTGAGGCCTGAAAGTTAGATAATGTAGTGTTCCTCCAATTGTGTCCTCTTTTTTTCATGATTGCTTAGATACTGTAGGTCCTTTATAGTTCAAAACAAAGTTAAGAATCCATATGTTAATTTCAACAAAATGACTATGATTATGATTGCAGTTGCAATGAGTCTGTTGAGCACTTTCCTGAATATGGCATATGTCTTTATTTATTTAGATATTCTTTATTTTCTACTGACAGCATTGTAGAGTATGGGTACTTGTAGGGTATAGGTTCTTGTAGGGTATGGGTCTTACATGTTATGTTAAACTTACCCTAGTTATTTTATGTTTTGACACTATTGAATAATGAATCTTTTTAAATTTTCATTTTCCAAGTGTTTGTTTCTAATATGAAATTAGCACATTGTGAATATGAGCTGCTTTGTGAAATCATTAGTCTTTTAGATTTTTGTAGACTTCTTATGATTTCTGTGTACATAATCATATCATCTGCTTTATAAGTTTAATTCTTCCATTACAATTTTTATGCCTTTATAATTATTTTGCTGACAGTAATGTATTGGCTGGTATCTCCAGTGTGAAGCTGAGTACATGGTGAGAGAGGAGCCCTTCCCTCATTACCAGTCGAGGAGGAGGGCTCATAGTATTTTTTTTTTTTTAATGTCTCTTTCCTGCTCCTTCCTCCCTCTTCCCCCTCTGCCCTTTTGCTTCCTCATTGGGGCTCCTAGTATTTTGTCATCAGATTGACACCAGCTGCATGCTTTCCACTGCCAGTCATTGGGTGGAAGTCCCCTGCTGTTCACGTCTGAGCGTTTTGATCTGGATGGATGGTGAGGTTTCCTGACTGTTTTTCTGCGCCGTCAAAGGCACACAGGTGTAGCTTCCTTTTACTGAGGGAGTCTTGGTCGTGATCTTCTGGGTGGCCTTCGTGCCTCTCCTTGGACACTGCTGGCAGCAGCATGTTGAACTCACGTGGTGATGATCACTGGCATCTGAGTTCTGCCTGGCATGGGCCTAAGGCCCTCTGTGACATTCGTGATATTAGTGTTAGGTTGGTTACATAAACTGAGGGAAGAAGTGTTCTTTTCCTTTTTTTCAGTCAACGTATGTCATATTGGTGTTTTTTCCTTCAAACCATTTGATAGATTTCACCAGTGAAGCCATCTGGAATTTGATGATGTATTCAGTGTTTTTGATTGATAGAACACTAGTCAGATTTTCTCTTTCAACTTTTGTGCAAATTTTATTTTTTTAATGGATCTCTCAGATCTTCATAAGATTTCAGCTATTGTTTCTTCAAATATGTCTTCTGACCCTTTTTCTCTCCTTCTGTCTAGAAAACTTTAATTATACACATATTTGAACTTTTGATGAGAACACTGGGTTTCTGTGCCTCTGTTTCTTTATTGATTTTGTTTTTTATTTTTACATTTTGGTTCTTCAGATTGGATGATTTCTATTGCTGCTCTGCTGCACATCTTTTACTTATTCAGTTTTGCTGTACTGTAGTGAACCCAGGCCCTCCCACATGCTGGGGGAGAGCTCTGTTACCTCCAGTAGCACTGTTACAAATTTCACATTGAGACAGAGTCTCACTGGGTTGTCTAGGCGGGCCTTGAACTTGAGATCCTTGTGCCTTAAGGCCCCCAGGCGACTGGGATTATAGGCGTGTGCCCACTTCCTACTGTTAGATCTTAAGCTTGTTTTTTTTTTCATAAGTTATGTTCATTTTGTTATTAATTCTATCAGTGAAGTTTATTATGCCACGTGTCATAATTATTGTTTCGTAATTTCCTATTTCAGTATTGATATTTTATTGGGGGGTATGAGAAGTGAGGGAGACATTTTCCTTCTGTTTGAAGTTTTTGTTTTTTTCATTTATTGCAAGTTTGCCTTTATTTTACTGAGTACAGTTAAAATAGGTGCTTAAATGTCTGTCCTTCAGTTCTGAAGTCCAGGCCATGTTGATTTTATGAGGCAGTGACGTTCTCTTGCCTTGACAGGGAGCCTTTCCCTTCTAGTTCTTCACATTCTACTCATTTTGGATTGCTCTACTGGATTTTATGAATGTATATTGTGGAAACCCTGGATTTTGTTTTATTTCTCTGAAGGATGTAGGTATCTTTGTTTTAACATCTACTTAACTTTGTTAAGCTGTCTTTCAACTTCGTTTTTTGGTAGGAATTCAAATCTTTCCTTAGTCTGACTTTTGCATTTAATTTTTGGCATACATAATTCTGGGGTCAGCTGGGGATTTTAATAAATTTTCTGTACCAAATTTGGGAATCCTCAACTCTGTTTCTTTTCTAGAATTTCTTCCTCAGATTTTAGCATTATGGTTGCTTTGAACCCTGCTACTCAGTCTTTTTTAAAAAGCTCAGAAATTAGTTTGTCCTAGGATGTTTGTTTCAGTCTGGACTCTATGAATCTGCCTTATTTTTGACCACTCCAGGCTTCCGATTGTTGGCTTTAATATTGTGTTTGGAGCCTAAGAGTTTATGGTGGACACTTCTAGGTAAGGGTGAGTCATCACCCTCCCCTACAGAACTGAGCATGTACTTTTTTTGGAAACAGAAAACTAGTGATGAACATTTTATAGAATCATTATTAAACAAAGTATGGCCCATGGGAACTTTTGCAAATTGATTCTTTATGCTCAGTAGGTTCTGTATGTTCATTGTGCAGTGGGTAGAAACATCTTCAGATAGAGCCCCTCTTTAATTGGGTTATTCTACTAGATGATGATTAATCTGAAATTAATACTTTGTTGTATTTAAGCTACTATATGAAATACAGTAGATGAATACAGTGTGTGAAATAAAAAATGCAGTTTTCCAGTGTTGACCTTGATCTAGAGGACGACACGTCATCATCTCTCTGTTTAGAATCTCAGAGTCCATGTGAGCACTGGTGGTATCTGGGGCAGTTCGCTTAGGAGCCACTGCTTTCAGAATACTGAAGAAGGACAGTTTGGTGAAGGATCGTAAGACATGCACGTTTCAAGCCTGCTTTGTGTGAAAGCTCCTGTGGCTCTCAGTTCCTGGGGGAAGCATTCCTGCTTGTGTCAATTCGCAGGCTGGGCTAGTGGAGGCTGCACTGGCCTCTGCAGTGGCTCATGGAATGCAGCTTGCTGTGGTGTCCATGCTGGCCAGATGCTTTCAGCTGCCGGGGAGGAGAGAACTGCTACTTGTAATATTCCATTAAATAACGATTTTCATTCATTAAATACTTTCTCTCTCTCTCTCTCTCTCTCTCTCTCTCTCTCTCTCGGTACTAGGGATTGAACTCAGGGGCACTTACCTACTGAGCCACATCCCCAGACCCTGCTCTTTTTATTATTTTTTTAAATTTTGAGACAGGATCTCACTAAGTTGTTGAGGCAGATTTTCAATTTGCAGTCCTCCTGCCTCAGCCTCCAGAGCCGCTGGCTGGGATTACAGGCATGTGCCACACTCCTGGGGAACAATTTCTTTTAAGGAACCATCAGTGGGATAGTGTTAACATAATATGGATTGTTCAGTGCTCAAACCTTAGAGTGCATTTGCTCTCTTATGTATCTGAGCTTGTAAGGTGTGAGACTCAAAGTGAGCACACGGCACTCTGTTCTGGCGTCTTTTTTTTTTTTTCCAGTTTTTAAACCGTGGGAATTGTTTCTCGTAGTTTTCCTGATAATAAACCCTGATCTCTGTGCTGAGCAGTGTCTAGATGAAACAGAGTCCCGTAGATGCCATGTCAACCAACCTTGGGTGCAGGTCTCTGTGAGGAACTCAGGGACACTGCGGTCAGGTTTTTGTTTGTGCTTCATTTGCTGTTCGTTCATCCGTGTGTCTGTCTGTCCAAGCACATACCTGATAGTTATGGAGGATCCTGCTTGGCCGGGCGTCATCGTAGACAAACCAGTGTGATTAACATTCAGTCTTTGGTCTCAAGAAACTCACAGTTTTGTGGGGGATGCGAACAGTAATTATAGAGTGTTCTGGAAGGTCAGGGAGGAAGATCGTTTTGACCTTCTGGAAGAGTGCTGCTCGGAGGAGGCCGTCTCTGAAGAGGCCAGCTGGGTCAGGGCAGGAGGAAGACCGGGAGAAGCTGAGGAATTCCTCACAACAGAGGAGCACCGTATGTGTGCCAGAGCTATTGGAGACATTAAAACCATTTCCTTTGGCTAAACAGAGGAGTTTCAGTAAAATATCAGGTTTTAATAAGAGTATGAGGGGTTTGTCCATGGAGGTGCAAGGTTAGAGTGGAGAGTGGAACATCTCTTGGAGGATGTGTGGGTTCTCCAGGTCAGAAGTTGAACCGTTTCAGGAGAAGCAGTGGCACCCAAGTGACATATTGATCATTGTAGAAGCTGAGGTGTGACATTAAATGTCACGGGCTCTGTCTGTGTATGATGCTCTGTAAGAACCTGTACAAAGTGGCCACCTTGTGCTTGGAGCAAGTATTCCAAGATGTTCTGGAGATGCCTAAAAATACATGTAGTGCCGAACTTCGTATAAAGGGCACCATTAGAAAGATGTTTTCCGTGTGTGTGTGTGTGTGTGTATACACATATTCATACATACCTGTGATAAAGTTTAATTTACAAATTAAGTACAGAGAATAATTGTAATAGCTAGTGGAATAGAATAATTATACAATATACTGTGATAAAAGTTACTTAAGACTTACTAATTGTTTATTTCTGGACTTTTCCTGTTACTGTTTTGGTTCAGGATTGATTATAGGCAACTGAACTCTCAACAAGAGAAACTGAGGATAAATGGGTGGTACTATTTTATGTTATCAAGTGGAAAAAAAGAAAAAGGCAGGCATGTTAGTCAGCTTTCATTGTTGTGACCAAGATGCCTGCCACAAACAGCTTAGAGGAGGAATGATCTATTTTTGTTTCTGGTTGCAGAGGTTCTAGTCCATAGCAGGCTGGCTCCACTGCTGTGGGCCTGAGGTGAGGGAGAGCATCCCGAGGAAGAAGGTGGCAGCGGAAAGCTGCTCAGCTCCTGGCAGCCAGGAAGGGGCGGGCTGGGGAGAGGGAGGAAGGAACCAGCGGAAGAAAGAGTCCAGGGTCCCCAGTGCCCTACTTCCTGAAGCCATGCCCCACCCCAACAGTTCCTACCTCCTCCCTGTAATGCAGTCACATTATTAATCCATTCAGTAGATTAATCCACTGGAGAGTTAGAGCCCCCATCCACTCATTTCCCAAGAGCCCATCTATGGAAATTGCTGCTTTGAAGACTAAGTCTTTAACACACTAACTTTTGGGGGACACTTACTATCTAAACCATATCAGAAGGCATAAAACACAGAAAATTTTCTGGAAAAACCTTTCAGACTCTTTTTAAGAGCAGTTATCCTCCGGAGATTTATTTTATGCAGGATTTTCCACTTTACATGCTTCTGCACTTCAGTTTCTAAACAGTTAATTAGTACAAATTTAGAATTAAAAAAAAGGTTTTTCATTTTGGGGGCAGAAGCTATTTGAATGTGTGATTTGAGATATTGTAGTGTGGTTATGATTTTCAAGGTTTAGTGTAAAATTAAAAGCTGTAGGTTTGATCTAGTTTATTACATTTCTTGATGATTTGGTGGTAGTTCTTGTAACTTCTGAGCATCCTGGCATCCTCTGTGAGTAGTAGCTTTGTCTTGACTAGCCTGGTTCCCTACATCAAGTTTTCCTGCGGTGTGAGTGTTGAGATGTGGTGTGTTGGCTGTCATCACAGAGGCTCTTGGGCTAAGGATCACGAGAACAGAAAGAAGTGCTTTTGGAACCCATTTGCTCCTGGAGTGTCAGGATTGGTTTTTTTTTTTTTTAATAGTTGTCTTACTTTTTTTTTTTCTTTTCTAGAATGTTACAGACAATTTAAAATCCATAAATTTGCTACTTGGTGGAAACCTATTCCATGGAATCATGAGCTTAAAGAGTCCCTATGATAATAAATATTTCATGGACATATAGGTGTGTTAAAATGCCCTTTTTATAGCTACTGCTTGATTTCAGATACATAAAATTTTTTTCCCAAGGATTTGTGTGCAAATGATCATTATTTTAAGTGTTCATTTGCTAATTTGTTTATGTAAGGACACATGACAAGAGTGGCTCTACTGCTGAGATGTACCCCAGGCCTCCATGTGGGGTCACAGCATGACATAGCAGACACTGAGTGATTGAATCAGGCCACTTAACAGTGCATCACCTCAAATATTTACATTTATTTATGGTAAGAACATTTAAAATCCTTCCATTTAGCTAATTTGAAATACACATTATTAGCTGTGATACATTCTGTGGAATAAATCACAAAAACTTATTGCCCCTGTCTAACCAAAGCTTTTCCGTTTTTGGTCAGCATCTCTCTTCCTTGTCTACCTTCCCCCGACTCCAGCCAGGCTCTGTAAGAACCATGGTACTCGTTCTGAGTCGAATTTGTCCACATTGCATACCCATGTGTGTTTCATTAGAATGATATCCTCCAGTCTCATTCACGTTGTCACAGGCAGCTGGATTTCCTGCTTCTTTAATGCTGTGTAGTATTTCATTCTGCACAGATATCATATTTTTGAAACTTTTTGGTGGGTGGAAGGGCGTTTTGATTGTTTGCATATCTTGGTTGCTGTGGACAATGCTGCAGTGGGTGTGGGCGGGCAGACACCCTTTCCTTCCTTCAGATGTGCACTTTGGTGGAATTGTTTTAGATATAAAGACCAGTAATCTGTTTCTTTCAGTTCTAGAAGCTGGGAGGCCCAAGGTCCAGGAGCCAGCCTCAGGTGTCTGGGGAGGACTCTGCTGCTGTTGCATTTTCCTGGCAGAGGTAGAAGGGGGACTCTGACTTCACTCCCTCCAGCCCTGTAAAATGGTACTACCACACTCTGGCACTTGCACTACGGGGCCCCACCTCTTACCAACACCACAGTGCCAGGCACACATTCAAACCACAGCAGCTGGCCGTTAGGGGTCTGGAAACTTGTTGGTGTTGGGGAAGCCCAATTCAAAAAGCAATTACCTAAGCTACATAAATGTATTTTTGTCAGTCACATGGAGTCATTTGGAGTGTCTTTCCTCATGTTCACTAAATCTAGGCACCCTTGGGTGAAGTAGGAAGGCCACCCTGGGTTAGAGGAATTCAGGGACACTCTTGGCCCACAATGGCCGCTGTTTTAAAATGCATGGCCCCTTCCACTTTAGCTCTCCACTCATTTTGACAGCCTACAGGGGGTAGCAGGAACTGGGGGGGGGGTAATGTTAGTCTCTATGGGAGGAGGCATCTTCAGAAATTGATTTGTTTCCTTCTCAGAAGTCTTTCAGCTTCTGGGTTCTTGTACATATGACACCTATCATAATAATGAGAAAGTTGTTTTCTATAAATTGGATCACATTTGAGAAATATTTTGGTAGCATTTCAAATATTACTTTATACTTTTGAGTTTTCCCCGTCAGAAATCACCTTCAGAACTTAGATTTGTTAAGCGGAGTCCCCAAAGAGCCATTTAGCAAGGCACTCCTGAAAGAAACTATTCACATTGTTTTGGAGATTTATTATTATTATTGCAATAATTTTTCTGAACTAAATGAGAAATTACAAAATTTGCCGATATACAATCTTCCTATATGTCCCATAGAGTCTTCTTGTATTCAAAAACCCACAAATTCTCCATAGATGTACTTTGATCACAACGAACTAAATTTAGAAATTACTAACTTCTTTGGTAAATATTGTTGTATATAAACTGTAGATATGTTTTGTTTACTTGTAGGGGAACATGGTAGAGAATTTGCCTCAGAATCTGTTGTTGAGCCCACATTACTGGGTTAAATATCTTTAAGTATTGCTATACATTTATTTTGGCTCTTGACCTCATAAATACCACCTGAGTAGATTTACTGAAATTTACATATCTGTGCTGGTATTGGAGATAGGAAATATGGACAGAACTTAATCACTTCTTGTCATGGTTTGAATGTGTACCCCCAAATTTGTTTACTCCCCAAATTCATCTTAATGGTGACTGGAGTTGGGGCCTTGGGGAGTCGGTTTGGATTAGATGAGGTCAGGTGGCATAAGGGCTTCTTGAGAAGAGGAGGCAGGACCTGAGCTGGTACTCTGATTGTGTCCCCCCATGTCAAGTACTTCTGGTACCATGTCATGCCACAGCCAGCAGGAAGGCTGCCTCCAGATGCCTCCAGATGCTTCCAGATGCTGATGCTACACTGTTGGACTTCCCAACCTCCAGAACCATGAGCCAGTAAACATGCATTCTTTATAAATCACCCCTGCTCGGGTTATGCTGTTGTAGCAACAGAAAATGTATCAAAACACCTCTCAGTCTTTTGGAAGAAAATGAGAGAAATTCATATCATGGACTAGACTGAACTTTTGTCAGAACAAATAACTGATATGTGAAGCAAGGGCCACACCCTGTAAAGGGCACTCCAGAGCTTGGTGGCAGAGTGGACAGAAGTCTGGTTGGTTTAGGTCTAGCCTGACTTAATGTGGTGTTCAGCTCTTCTGTGGACCTACTGTGTGTGTCTCTTTTCCCGTGGCGTACTGTTACACACACCACTACTGGTCACTTCTGTCTGGATGCCCACAGGCATCGCAGAGTGGATGTGTCTGAACTTCTCGCCTGCTCTTCTAGGCCCATCGAGATCCTTCCCTGTGCTTCTTCCCTCAGTAAGTGACGAGCAGCACAGTATACTCGAGTGTCTGTCCAGAAACAAGGACATCATGGTTTTGCCTCCTTGCTGCTCCCTGGTTACCTGCTCCCTGCTGTCCTTCAGAGACCGTGCATGGGCTTCCTACATGGACTACAGGCTCTGTGCGTCCCTTGTCACATTGCCAGAACACTGATCCCTCACCCAGTCTATTGTAGGAGCCGCTTTCACATATAAATTTTTTGCCTTTGGTTTTAACTCATGCAATTCATTCTCCATATTCTTCCTCAGACTGTTGTCATCTGGGATTTTCTGGATTAACAATTTCAATTTTTTTGTCTTCCTTCTTCCTCCACTGGCATATCCATCCTTGAGCAAATGGAGGTGAAAACAAAGAAGATTGTGTATTATTACTTGGAGTGTGTGTCTGTCTCTGTTTTGCCCATATAATCTCTCTTGGAATAAAGGTGTTTGTCCATTTCATTGATTTTTAAAATTGATAATGTCTATATTACTTGGCCTCTTCACCACTTAGAAACACACAGCATGCTAAAATTACACTCAAGGAAGGAACTCTTAATTTCAGCCACTAATAAAACTTAGTGATTTGTGATGGGAAAATTAGTACATTTAATAAATAATAGTATTTATGTATAGTTTTAATATATACAGTAATCTCTGCAGCAAAGAAAATAAATGGAAACTTTATTGAATAGTGCTATTTGGGGGAAATGATTTTAATTCCACAAGCTTTTTCTGAGAAACCATTATATAGGGAAAATAATGAATCATATGTATCTGTTTATTTCTAAAGAATTAATCAACTAACCCGGGAAACCATGAGTTAGTTACTAAGTTATATAAGGTAAAGATTGAATTAGAGTAAGAGAGGTAGGCAGGCAGAATTTAGGGAAGTGAGGAGAGTTATTTCTAGAGAAAGAATCCTAGGTGTAATCATAAATACGATGAGAACACTCTTCTCACTGGGAACTGTGTCTTTACACCCATTTGTTAAGTGGGGAGTCTCTTGCCTTGGAGGTGGTGCTCTGTTAACTTGTGATTGAAGGGGTATAGGATTTTAGACAGAAGACAGACAGACAGATGTGCTTGTATACACATGGTCACACTGAAGGAGCAAGGCCAGTATGGTGAGGAGACTAATGTAAGGCCCAGGAACATTTGAAGTTGTAACTTAGTGAAGGAAACATTTATTCCTGCCATTGCTGTGGAATGCACTGATGAACCTGCTTCCCTCTGGTCTCCTTCCTTTCTCACAAGTTCTTAGTTCTTAAATTAATTTGCAATATATACTTTATACTGTAACCAATATGTATATTTTTAAATTCTTAGCCAGTCATGGCGGCATATGCCTGTAATCCCAGGGACTTGGGAGGCTGAGGCTGGAAGATCACAAATTTGAGGCCAGCCTCAGCACCTTAGCAAGACCCTGTCTCAAAATAAAAGGGTGGGGGATGTGGCTCATTGGTAAAGCATTCCTGGGTTCAATGCACAATACTAAAAACATTTTTTTAAAAATTTATATACTCTCTTTTGTTTTTATCAACTGACTTCAGACCATCTATAGAGAAATTTAATACTATCTAATACATTACTCCATTATTTTACAGTTGGTTTTGGATGGCTTTTTAAACATATTTTCACACATATTTCTTTAATTCATTTTTAATCGGAGGATGCGTTTTAACATTTCTCTTCATGAACACTGTGTTGAAATCCTTAAGTCAGTAAATATTGCATAGGTTTTTTTTTCAATTTGTATTAGTGCATTCTAATTATGAATAATGTTGAGGTTCATCATTCTGTTCATCAAGCATGGAATATAATTTGCTCCAATTCAATACCCAGTACTTACCCTTTCCTCCTCTCTCCCCCTGTTCTCTTTCCTCTACTCCATTGTTTTTTCTTCTATTTATTTTAGTTTAATTTTTCTGTGAATGCAGTTCAGATATACATAAAGTTGAAATTCATTCTGGTATATGCATATATGTACATAGAATAAATCTGACCCAACAATCCTATCATTCCTTCCTTTACTCACCCCCCTCCCTTGATTCATATACTCTGCTCCACTCATCTCTCTTTTATTTTCATGAAATTCACCCCATCCCCTGTGTCTCCCCTCTGCACCCTAATTTGGTCTAGCTTCCTTGTATATGAGAAACCATTCAAACCTTGACTTCTTGCATTGGCTTATTTCACTTAGCATAATATTCTCTAGTTCCATCCAATTACCACCAAATGCCATAATTCATTTTATGGCTGAATAAAACACCATTGTGTGTATATATACCACAATTTTCTGAAATCTTTCATCTGTTGACAGGCATCTGGGAAGGTTCCATAACTTGGCTGTTGTGAATTGTGCTGCTGTACACATTGAGGCAGCTCTGTGACTGTAGTGTAAGGATTTTAAATCTTTTGAATATATACCAAGGGGTGAGATAGATGGATCATATGGTGGCTCCATGCTCAGGTTTTGATAAATTCCCATACTTTCCATAGGGGTTATACTAATTTGCACAGTGTTCCACCAACAATGTATACTAAGTATACCTTTTTCTCCACATCCTCTCCAGCATTTGTAATCATTTCTTATTTTTGATAATTGCCATTCTGACTGGAATGAGATGAAATCTCAATGTAGTTTTTAATTTGCAATATCCCAATTGCCAGAGATGTTCAATGGTTTTTGATGTATTTGTTAGCCATATGTATTTCTTTTGAGAAGTGTCTCTCATTCTTTTGCTCATTTATTTATTGAGTTATTTTGGTTTTGGTGTTGAGCTTTTTGAGTTCTTCATATATTCTGGATATTAATCCCCTGTCTAACTGCCAGGTAGCAAAGATCACTTATTCTGTTTTTTTGTTTCCTTTGATGTACATATATGTATATATTTTAAATTTGCTAGTGTCCTACTTGTTGATCTCTGTTTTTGTTTTTTTCGCATTAGGAGTCTTGTTAAATCATTGCTTCTGCCAGTATGTTGGCTTGTTGAGCCTACATGTTCTTCTAGCAGTTATATAGTTTCTGGTCTAATTCCTAGGTTTGATCCATTTTGAGTTGACTTTGTTCAGGATGAGAGAGAGAGGAATCAAATTTCATTCTTCATCAGTATATCCATTTCCCACCACCATTTGTTAAAAAGGCTGCCTTTGTCAAGTATCAGGTGACTGTGTCCGTGTGGGTGTCTCTCTGTGTCTTCCTGTCTGTTCTGGTGTCAGTGGCATGCTGTTTTTGTTAGTATAGCTCTACAGCATTATTTGAGGTCCAGTATCATCATGCTTTCAGCATTACTCTTTTTGCTCCAAAATGCTTTTGCTATTCTGAGTCTCTGATTCTTCCCAATGAATTTTAGAACGTTTTCGTTTGTTTATTTGTCTCTAGTTCTGTCAGGAACATCTTTGGTGCTTTAATGGGAATTTCATTGAATCTATTTTTGCATTTGGTATTATGTCCATTTTGATAGTATTAATTCTGTCTATGAGAATACATGGAAATTTTTTTCCCATTTTTTAAAGTCTTCTTCAGTTTATTTCTTCAGTATTTTGTTGTATCAGTTTTTCACCTGATTCATTAGATTATTTTCAAGTATTTTACTTAATTTTTTTGAGATTATTGTGATGGGGATGGTTTTCCTAATTTCTTTTTTAGTAGATTCTTTTTTGGTAGTATGGGAAAGATTTATTTATATATAAAAATAAATCTATTTTTATTTATGTGGATCATACATCCTTCTACTTTGCTAAATTGTTTATCTTCTAAAAGTCTTCTGGTAGAGTTTGTAGGGTCTTCTAAGTAAAAGATCATATCATCAGCAAACAGGTAATTTGACTTTTTTGCCTATTTGTATCCCTTTAATTTCCTTCTCTTGCCTGATTGTTCTCACTAGAGTTTCATGGACTCTGTTGAATAGTAGTGGTGAGAGTCAACATCCTTATCTTGTTCATGATTTTAGAGGAAATGCTTTCAGTTTTTCTCCATTAAGTATGATGTTGGCCTTAGGTTTGTCATTATATATATGAATATAGATAGATTGCCTTTGCATCGGGGAGATAAGTTCCTTCTATCTATAGTTTCTCTAGTGTTTTCAGTGGGTGCTGGACTTTTTCAAATGCATATGCTGCATCTATTTATGTAATCATGTGATTTTTTTTTTCCTACTTCTACTTATGTGATGAATTGTGTTGATTGATTTCTTTATGTTAAATCATCCTGGCCTCTCTGAGATGAAAGCCACTTGATCATGGTGTACTATCTTCTTCATGTGTTTTTGAATGTAATTTGCCAATTTTTTATTAAGTATTTTTACATTTGTGTTCATCAGTGATAACTGGTCTGAAGTTTTCTTTCCTTGATGTCTTTGTCTTGTTTTGGTATCTGGATGACTGACTTCATAAAATGAATTTGTATTCCCTCCTTTTCTATATCATGGAATAATTTGAGGAGGATAGGCATTATTTCTTCTTTAACAATCTACTAGAATTTGGGTGAGGATTTATCTGGTCCTTGGATTTTTTTGTGGGGAGGCTTTTAATGATTATTTCAATTTCATTACTTGACATTGGTCTTTTTAAGTTTTCTGTATTGTGCTGGTTCATCCCAAGTAGGACATATGTCTAGGAATTTAATATTTTCTAGCTTATTAGAATATAAATTTTCAAAGCAGTTTCTAATGATCCTCTGGATTTCAGAAGTAGCTGTGTTGATATCTTCTTTTTTCATTTCTAATTTTGTTGATTTAGGTTAAGTTATATTTTTCTTTTAGATATTTTGGATAAGGCTTTATCTGTCTTGTTTATTTTTTCAAAGAACCAACTCTGTTTCGCTGGTCCTTTGTACTTTTTTTGTTTTCAATTCCATTGATTATAATCCATTTTTAATTATTAGTATTAGTTCTTCATTTTCTAGGGTCTTTAGCTCTAACATTAGGTTTATTTATTTAATATCTTTCTATTGTTAGTGTAAAGACTCAGTGCTATAACTTTCCTCTTAGAAATGCCTATATACTGATCCCTGAGATTTTATTTCTAAGAATTTTTTTATTTCTCTTCTAATTACTTCTGTCATCTATTCCTCATTCAAAAGTGTGTTATATAATGTCCAGGTGCTATAATGCTTTTTTTCTTTGTCATTAATTTCTACTTTCATTCCATTATGATTTGATAGGACACAGGGATTATCTTTCCCTTTCTCTTTCTCCTCTCTCTATTTTGTGTTTGTTAAGATTGTGCTCTAAAACATGATGTATTTTAGAGGCAGTTCCATGTGTCACTGAGAATAAAGTGAATTCTGTTGTTAGTGAATGAAATATTATATAGATATCTGTTAGGTCATACAGACATAAAGTAAATAAAGACCTATGTAATGGTGAGAGAGGTGTGTTGAAATCACCAAATATTATTGTATTGTGGTCTATTTGATTCTTTATATTGAGAAGAAATTGTTTTATGTAGGTAAATGCACTGTTCTTTAGGGCATAAATATATATAATCATTATAGCTTGTTTTTAGATGATTGATCTTCTTTGTCTCTTCTGATTAATTTTAGCACAGAATCTACTTTTATGCTGTAAGAGTAGCTACCCCTGCTTTCTTTTGGTTTCCATTTGCATGATATATTGTTTCTTATTCCTTCACCTTCAGGCTATGGGTGTTTTTGCCTGTAATGTGAGACTTTGGTAAACGAGATGTAGTTGGGTCTTGTTTTTTAATCTAATATGCCAATCTATGCCTTTTGATTAACATTTAGATCATTTACCTTCAGTGTGGTTTTAGAAAGTTGATTTTTATTTTCTGACATTTGGATTTATTTCTAATGCTTAATTCTGCCTTGATTCTCCTTTAATTCACTGTTGTTCCAGTTCACTTCATTCCTGTGCTGGTTTTCGTTTTATTTTTCATTTCTTCTACCTGAAATATTTTTTTACATGAAATATTTCATTGAGTATGTTTTGTAGTACAAGCATAGTTGTTATGAATTCTTAGTTTATGTTTATCATGGTAAGTTTAAATTTCCATTGTAATTCCGAAGGATAGTTTTGCTGGGTATAATTATTATTATCATCATCATTATCACCATCATCATCATTATCATTATCATCATCATCATCAACATCATCTTGGTTTTGACACCCATTTTCTGTCAGTGCTGACTTTTAAGGTCTGAATTAAGAAATTGTTTGAAATTTGAATTGGCTTACTTCTAATTGTGACCTTCCAGTTTTCTCTTTTTACCTTTTAAAATTCTATTCTCGGAGGAGAAGGAAGATGGCGGCGAGGGGAGTGCATTGCCCCCATGTGCTGCTTCACTGTGTGGGAGTATGACAAGTCAGGACGGCTAAAGGATATCTTGTTAGGAATTTCCAGCAATAGTGGTGTGCTCCGGAACCTGGAGGAAGGATTTCCATCGCACGAGGATCGGCTACGGGGACTCAAACGCGAGAGGTTTGTCCCAGGGAGGGTAACACTGCTTATTCAGCAAATCGCCCCGCGGCTAGAGAGCGCGCTGGGATAGAGACGCAGGGTTACAGCGCTGCAGTTTCTGCCAGCCG